>NC_056471.1:1539665-1839665 GCF_008729295.1 Plectropomus leopardus | reverse complement strand
TTTTACCCTGTGTCACAAGTGTAGCAGGAGGTTGTCTCATTCCCTGTCACTGTATGGCACTGTGCCAGCCTTACTGGCACCCTGATTAAGCACCTGACAGCGGCGCTGTGAACGCTTATACAGTATATACAGGTGTGTGGCCACACTTCTGCGTCTGCGTCCATTTCCACTCACCTTCCATGGTGACTGCAGCCTGGTTTGGCTTGGCAGCTGTTGTGGCGCACAGCACGGCTGATTGTTGGTCCTGTGGTGGACGGATCGCTCCACTGGAAGCTCTCCCGGGTGCAGTTGGCAGTCCGTGCAGCTGCAATGTGGTTGAGCCGCAGACTTTGAGGCTCACCTTTCTGTGCTTTGTGGAGCTGTGAGCCTCAGCAAAGTGAGGCCACTGTTTTGTGCGTCATCAGCCTCCACTCCCTGAGTATGACTGCTGTTTTAGCTCTTTGGGCCTAGCTGTTTGGCTTTTTGGGCATAGCTGTTTTGGGTCTTGGAGCACGTTAAGGCTGCTCGGACTCTGTAGGCCAAGTCTGTCCATACTTAAGGGACGTGTACCATTTTTTTAAAATAGTTATATGTATTAATTTGTTTTGAAATTGTTTTACATTAATTTGTATTAATTGTGACATTTTTGTTTGTATTGTTATTGATTTTGTTTATTTTCATTTGTTTGGATTTGGTTTCTTGTTGTTTCATTGTTTTGTCTGCACCAGACATGATGTGTAGTCCTGTATGGTGTGTTTTTATTAACTTCCTTCTCTCTGGTGAACAGATGCTGTGGGCCTAGGCAGCAGTTCAGGTCCCTGGTGGTGGTGGTTTCTTCACGATCCTGTTTTTCGTTGGTGTGCAGTGTCACGGGTGGTTAGTTTATGGACCCTTTCCCTTTTTTTTGGTGCCCCTGCTGCCTTGGTAAGCCCCAGCCTTGTCCTCATTCCTTTGCTTCAGTGCTGATTTTGTCACCACACTAATAGACTTGAATCCTAGTGCATGACATTTTAGCTTTCTGTTTGAGTGTTTTGAACCATTATTTTGTTAAATAAATTCTTTTTAAACCGAAAACCTGTCTCACCCAATGGTTAAAACTAATTGGTGTGACCTTCTTAATTTAAAAATTAGCTTTAGAATTTCCTGGGGGTGAACCTTCCCCAGGTGGAGTTGTCGCAACCATTTTTATCTGCTGCTCACGCCACACAAAGAATGCAGAAACCACTTGACCTGTGATGAATGTAGTTCAAACCCCAACTATTCTGCATGTCCCCAACAAAGACAAAGAAAATAAAACGCATGAAACACCAGACAGCAGTGTCCTTGTGTCTCTACAGGCATGTGGTTGTACTGGGGCTGGAGACCATGACTGTACCTGTTCCATTCAGTAACCTTTTGTACCAACCATTTCATGAAGAAGCTGAATCTACAGGGCACAAAAACCTACATCCTGCTGCACACAATGGGCCAAGAAAAGGTTGTCGAAAGCCACATCCTTACAGGACTGGAGGTGTCTAAATTGGACAGTAATCAATTTGTGGACCTCCCAGAGACTCTTACACAGGAAACAATCCCTGTCTCAAAGAGCAATATCCTCACTCAGTGAGATGTGGACAAATGGGAATATTTGTATGTGCTGTACAGTTGAAGATAAAGGCAGGACAGTTGGAGTGGCCCATATCCAAGATCTTCTTGCTTCAGGAAGCTGTGTAAAGGTCATGACCCAACGTTGAGTCATTCCCTGACTTAGAGGAAAGAAGAAAGAAAACAGAAGAAAATCAGACTCTTTCAAGCCACTAGTTATGTCTGTTTATTTTCTGTTTGTGTTTTCTTTGTGAATAAGATTTAAGGGGCACAGGTGTAACAGCGAGGTAATCATGCATGGGTGATGGGGAGATTGCACGTTTTTTACTGCTCACTCGCCAGTTTTTGCTAAAGATAATCACCATAAGTTTGATTGCAATGAAAGCTGCTTGTTTATAAATGTGCATCGCTAAATAAACAGGAACCCCACCCAACTGAGAATTTTGCCTGGACATTTCACTGAAGTGCATCAGAAACAGGTCTCCACCCGCACCCAGCTGCATGGCTAAAAAGTGGGTCAAGATAGTAGCTACAGAGTGCATTTGTCAGTAGGTCAGTGTGAATGCAGTGTGAGTGTGTGAGTGAGTAGTCAGTAGTGAGTGAGCGAGTGTGAAACAGGAAATACAAACAAATGTCTGCTTCTGTTGCCAAGAGGGAGACTGAGGAAATCTTGCAGGTCTGCTTTATAGCTCCGAGCTCAGCCTGCTCAGGTGTGCTGCATTTCTGAAATATAAAATTATGATTATTTTAAAGAACATCTACAGTTTTGCTTTTTGTCAATTAAAAAAGTAACAAGAATTCAAATGTTTGCAATCTGCTTGGACACTGATAAATGCCGCTTGCAGCATTAATTTTGACCATATTTTGTACTGTTCATCTGAATGTACGAGTCGTGACTAAAACTGTCAGATAAATATAGTGGACTGAAAAGCAAAATATTTCCTTCTGAAATGTAGTGGAGTAGAAATACAATGTAGCAGAAAATAGATACTTAAGTAAAGTACAAGTTCTTCAAATGTGGGTGAATTACAGTACTTAAATAAATGTACTTAGTTACTGAGCACCACTGTACTTAGTTATGGTAACTTTATATGATAACCTGTGAGCAACTTAGTCAGGATGCAGATCAAAAGTCCTGAATTTTGGTTTGATGAAAATGAGAGGTCTGACTGAGTGGTAAAGTACAGGCCATGGTTTGATTTCCAACACCTTGAAATGTAGGTAAACCACACTATAATACACAAGAATGACAGCATACAGAATATACTGCTCATGTTTTTTTTTATAAGTTGCATATTGGCTCTCATACCTATAAACATGGAAACTGATAGTCTGAGCCTGTTTGGGCCGAGTGTGATGCCAGAAACTACACTGGTATCAAAGTGCTGAGCCTCAAAACTAGGAAGGTTTTTTGTTGCTGGACATTATTTAGTCCATCTGATTGTCAATATATTTTAGCATTGTTTAGCTGTACATATTTTCCAGTATGAAATTGTGCTTGTCAGTCTGAGAAAATCAACAGTCAGGTAAAAGTCTGAGCAGCAGTACAAGGAGCAAAAATCTAGCAGTGTGTTGGTAATGTGCAATATTATTTAACTCTTGAATGTAGGCCATAGTCAACACGTTACACATTGTCCATCCATCCATTTTCTACCGCTTATCTGGGGTCGGGTCGCGGAGGCAGCAGCCTAAGCAGGGAAGCCCAGACTTCCCTCTCCCCGGCCACTTCGTCCAGCTCTTCCCAGGGGATCCCGAGGCATTCCCAGGCCAGCTGAGAGACATAGTCTCTCCAGCGTGTCCTGGGTCTTCCCCGGGGTCTCCTACTGGTGGGATGTGCCCTGAACACCTCACCAGGGAGGCGTCCGGGAGGCATCCTAATTAGATGCCCAAGCTACCTCGTCTGGCTTTTCTCAACGCAGAGGAGCAGCGGCTCTACTCTGAGCTCCTGACCGAGCTTCTCACCCTATCTCTAAGGGAGAGCCCAGCCACCCTACGGAGGAAGCTCATTTCGGCTGCTTGTACCCGCAATCTCATTCTTTCAGTTACTACCCAAGGCTTGTGACCATAGGAGAGGGTAGGAATGAAGATTGACCGGTAAATCGAGAGCTTTGCCTTTCGGCTCAGCTCACTCTTCACCACAACAGATCGGTGCAGAGTACACATTACTGCAGACACTGCACCGATCGCCCGCTCCATCCTTCCCTCACTCGTGAACAAGACCCCGAGGTACTTAAACTCTTCCACTTGGGGCAGGGTCTCTTCCCCAATCTGGAGAGGGCACTCCACACTTTTCCGGTTGAGAACCATGGCCTCACAGGTGCTGATTTTCATCCCGGCTGCTTCACAACTGGCTGAGAACCGATCATCAAGGTCAAGGCCTGTTGAAGCCAACAGGACCACATCATCTGCAAAGAGCAGTGAACCAATCCTGAGGTCACCAAACCAGACCCCCTCAATGCCCTGGCTTCACCTAGAAATTCTGTCCATAAAAGTTATGAACAGAATCAGTGACAAAGGGCAGCCCTGGCAGAGTCCAACCCTCACCGGAAATGAGTACGACTTACTGCCGGCAATGTGGACCAAGCTCTGGCACCGGTCGTACAGGGAACAGACAGCCCGTATCAGAGGTTTCAATACCCCATACTCCTGAAGAACCCCCCACAGGACTCCCCGAGGGACATGGTCAAATGCCTTCTCTAAGTCCACAAAGCACATGTGGCCCTGCCACCGAGGAGCTTTTTGACCACCTCGGCAACCTCAGCCCCAGAGATGGGAGAGCCCACTCCTGAGTCCCCAGGCCCTGCTTCCTCAAGGCATGTTGGTGGGATTGAAGAGGTCTTCAAAGTATTCCTTCCACCACTACAAAGTTGATCATCGACCTGTGGCCTATGGTGTCGTGGTGCCAAGGTGCACATATGGACACCCTTATGCCTGAACAACCCCTCCTAAGAGTGGTGTGTTTATGGAAAGGAGGTCTCTTGTTGCCTCTTTGGGCTGTGCCTGGCCGGGCTCCATGGGTACAGACCCGGCCACCAGGCGCTTGCCATCGAACACCACCCCCAGGCCTGGCTCCAGGGGGTCCCTGGTGACCCACGTCCGGGCAAGGGAAACTTTGAACCATTTATGTGTTTCATCATAAGGGATCTGGTGAGCAACGCTTTTTCTGGTCCCTCCCCTAGGACCTGTTTGCCATGGGTGACCCTACCAGGGGCATAAAGCCCCCGACAACTGAGCTCCTAGGGTCACTGGGACACGCAAACCCCTCCACCACGATAAGGTGGTAGCTCAGGGAGGGGCATTACACATTGTATATTTTGTATATATATATATTGTTATTGCTGTTCTGTCTTATGCAGATGTTATTGTTAATGTAGCTTTGCACAGATACTTGTTTTTATATCTTAAACGTACATACTAGTTGATACATTTCATTGTTGTTGTTGTTTTTGTTTATTTACACGCTTTACACACTCAGCACATTACCGTTATTAGAATTTAAATTTTCACAGCTGAATGTATTTATCATTTATGTTACACACATAAACTGAGCATATTTATTTACATACTTTTTTAAAGATCTAAATGTTTACATATTGTGCCAATTGTTTGCTCTTATTGTATTTCTATTTTATATTCTATATAGGCTGTAATGGGAGTTCCCATTGCTCATCATCATCTCTCTCTCTATCATATCATAATGAGTAGCATTGTTTTTTTCATATTGTTAGTGTCTTGTGACGAACCACTGTGTGTTTATCTTTTGGTGTAAATCCTTGTTCTCTCTGTACTGTGCATGATGACGTATACTGTGTGATAAACCATGTCATTGTTTGTCTTTGTCCTGTTTGAAGGACAAAGTGTAACCACGTCAAGATTTTATTCCTGCATCTCCTCTGCTCTGGGCCCTTCCTTTTTGTGTCATCTCAAGCTGGAGCGAGCAGGGGTGCGTTTGCAAATGCATGAAGTAAATAATCAGAAAGACAACTGCTGGCTCAATGTTGTACTCAGCAACAAATTTCCAGAACAAGGCTTACTGGTGTTGGTGCTTATTTGTACTTGCTATAATTCTCTCTGCTGGCATCAGAGCAACTGTAACAAACTGCAGTTTCCCCCAGGGATCAATAAAGTATTTCTGATTCTGATAAATAGTTGATCACAAAATAAATAAATAAATACGTGTGCGTGTGTGCGTGTGTGCGCGCGCCTGTTATATTCCATTTGTGAGGGTGGAGTGCATTCTTCATATGTGTATGTTTCACTGTGAAGCACACTGAGTTTACCTGAGTATGAAATATGCCATACTGATAAATTTCCTTCTTACCTTTCATGATATTCACTAGAATTGACCATGACACACCAGAAGCAACCAATCAGAGCCTGACTAAGACTCTATTACTGCATTATCTTTTTCTCAGAGACACATCTTACTGAACTGTTTAGCTGTAAAATGAAAACATTTGTGACCCGGCTGCCATGTTGTATTTTATATGTGCAATTTTAATTTGAGGGTCTGTATGGAGTCCCTCCCCCAGATCTGTGGACCCCCTCAGTCCCGTTTAATCATGGATGTATGGGAATGGAATGTATTTCATATTTTGATGTGTGTTGTACATTTGGGGTTTCCTCTACTTGGAATGGTGACCTAGCTGTTGTGTGTAAGTGTGAAAATCCTGACCTACTGAAAACCCATCGAGACTAAACTAAGAAAATAATAATAATAATAATAATAAAATGTGAACAGTGCTGCTGGTGATAAACTTACAGAGAATTATTACCAGCTCTGCAGCTCTCCCCAGCTCAACAGAGATTCGGAGCCTCTTGACCTATTGTTTTAGATTTACGGCTCACAGCTTCATGGTTTGCATCAGTCTTACAGCTCTCATGAATCTTGTCTGCAGGCAGGGGTTTTAAATGACAAAACTCTGATAAAGCCACTGCACACAGACACCAGCTGTGAAACAAGTGAAACACCCAGCAGGTAAACACACAAACAAAAAGACATTTTCCAAGAAATTGGTAGAAACAGAGATGAGGTTTGGCACAACAACTTTATGAGGTGAAAATATGTATATTACATTTACAGACTCTACTGTTCCCAACTGCCCAAAAATCAACACTGCTCCAAAAATAAAGACAAGCAGGAAATTCATGTCCCAAAGGTGGCTTTCTGAACCATAAAGTTGCAAACCCTAAAATTCCAGTTGTGGTCGATTTGGAGACACCTGCGGTTACAATGGTAACAGTAAGAGTGGTCTGATACAGGCAAGCAAACTGGCTTCGTTGTCAGAAATACAGCAGGAGATTGACAGGAACATGTTTCTACAGTGCAGCCAAACAAACACACTGATAACTGGCTGTTTCACAAACAACATGAGCGACCAGGTTGTGACTTCATGCTGCACAGAGCACAAGGTTTCTACAGCCAGCAGGGGCAGTGCAGCTTATGACAGTGTTGAGGAGGTGGAGGTGTGCAGCCTGTCACACCCTGAAGGTAAAGTAGTGACATGCTGGGTTAGCTTTGACAGTGACAGCCCTGGTGCTGCTGTTAGAGGGTGAAGAATTAACAGTGAGGCTGATATTAATCAGACAGGGTTAATACACAATTACAAATAAATCGGCAGGACTTTAAAGACCATACATTCGCTGAAATGACTTTGATACTCTTTATCGGTTCTTTTTCATTAGTATATAAAAGCTTTATATATTATTTAAAAATTATGAATTCAAAATGGGATTAAAACTTTACATTAAATACAATTTAGAAACTGGACATTATTTGTGAGAGGGGAGGGGCTGGTGCAAAAAGGGGGAGTTTGATATTTACAGAAAACATGTCTTTTAAACCTGTGGGCCTGCAGGTTTTAGCCTCCTTTTTTTTTCTTTTTGTGGGTTTTTTTTGGTTGGGATTTTTAAAGAGAATGTGCCTTCCAATCATTTATCATAGCCAGACACTGTAAAAAAACAGAAATTATTATTGGATTTTTAAAGTTCCAGCATTCCTTGATACAGCTTTGTGGAACAAAATTCCATGACTTCTCCAAACATTCAGGGTAAATTTCTAAAACTTTTCTGGGCCTGGAAATTTCAATTTGCAAATTCCATGACTTTCCAGGTTTTTCATGGCCGTACAAACCCTGATCAGATCAACTGACACGCTGCACTGGTTTCTATGATTCCCTTTAGTGTAGGCAGGTTGTTTATTTATATTATTGTTTATTTATAAAATTGTTGTTTATTTAAAAATAGAAAGGATTATAAATATAACCAAATTAATTTTTATATGCATTATCACAAAATTTAATATAATTATTTCTGAATAATTTCTCTTGTATAAAAGCAGCTTTACAGTGAGCATATTTTCTATTCTTTGATGTAATTCCTAATAGGGATGCACGATAATATTGGCACGTCATCGTTATCGGCAGATATTGGTTTTAAAATGAAAATCGGAATCAGCCAACATGCAGATTTCAGCTGATATCACAAACCAATATTTTTTGTTTTTAATGACAAAGTGAACATGTAGAAAACATCAACTCCAAGCTGAAGCATTTTTCTTTTTTTGAACAATGAATGAATATCACATTCAGTGGAAAACATTGTTTTTCATGTCTCCATCTGCTGGTGGTTCATCACAATAAGAGTATGCAGAATATAATGTTAATTCCATGACAGAAGAGACTGGATCATCACTATAATTAGGTGGGGAAAAAGTGGATATATCAATATCATTATCAATTAGCCAAATGAGTTGTTATATATCAGCATATCCGATACCAGAAAAATCCAATATGGTGCATCCCTAATTCCTGACATATTACAATATATCTTATGATATCCTGTGTCATTAGAATTCAGGGCTCAACAAAAAGGATTTCCTAGTTGGCTGCAGCAAGTCAAACACCATGTCAGGCTGGTAAATCTAGCAACTCCCTCTGCCAACCACTCTGCACGTGGTAAAAAAGAATTTAACCAATTGTTGTTGCTGTTTTTTGCCAAGCTACTTATTGAAGTAGCTGGGGAGTGAGCCATTTTTCTTCCTCATCTCTGTTGGAAGTTGCATGTGTACAGAACCAGCCAGGACATGATGAGAAAATGGTGCAGGATAAAATTCATGAAACTGAAGCACAAGAAAGCATTTCAATGATCCTGAATACAGGAGTTTACTTTAATAAAGCTTAAACGTGTCAGTTAACTTGAGGTTTTGTTGTTATTAAATAACAGTCAATTTATACATCATTTATATAGGGGCATGAAAAAATTGACCAAAGTCAATTTTATTTATTAATGGGGCAAGTAAAAAAAAAAAAAAAACATGGCAAAAAAAGGTGCACCCTGATATTGTAGGAACACCTTGTACCTTCTTGATGTAGCTGTAATGTGCGTAGTGACACCACAGTGAGTATATATTTTGCTCAAATGATATCGGTAGAATATCACCGGGTGTGTCTCTATGTCCTGTTCACAGTGTCTACAGGTGAAATACTGAGGACACAGTACACAATACTGGTCCACAGCAGCATGGACAAGTCCATGCTGCTGTGGACCAGTGAAGACAGGGTTCACCAGTTTGAAGTGAAATTAGAGGCCTGAGTGTTACTTTGACAACCACATACTGGTGGGAACATCCAACAGTATTTCTGATGCTTTACACTTTTAGTCACTTTTATTGTTTTGGGTTAGTGTACCAGGGCACGTGGTAGTCTCTTTCTACTATTAGAAAATGTTAACATTAAAAAGCTTGTGATCTACGAACAGGCACTGCTGTGTCCACTGTCCAGTCACTGATCCTGGTGCGGTCACAGGGAGGGAAAGGCTTCAGCCTGCAGAGGCTAGTGCAGGTTGGGATACTTCAGGCAGAATCGGTCAAATGTGTCATATATGGCCTGTCTGCAAACAAAACACATATGAAATCAATACAAAACACGGCAAAAGGTAGCATGACTAAGACAAGATGCTGCATAAAAATGTAGTTTAGAAATACAGTCTGGAATTTAAGTACCTCGAGTTTACATTGTTTCTTTCCTACACACACACACACACACACACACACACACACACAGCTTGAGTGTTTCTCTAGCAAACACGTCACCTTGTTGTTCTTGTTGAACTACAGAACCACATAAATAACCAGTGAATATCTGAGAGACAAGATTCGCGTGTCATTCATAAAATGTTTTTACCTTTCCATCCATTCATTCATTTTATATTCCCAATTTCAATTTGCACAATTTGAGGGTTAAGGGAAACCTGTCTAGTGATAAATACCAAGCTTTGCATGTAAATAATGGTTCCAAGTATTCTGTTGTCCATTTGTTTGATAATTGAGTGCCAGTGTCCACTCATGACAGTAGAGCGATGTAGCCTGCAGAGCATGAACCAGATAAGAGCCAAATGTTTCTTGGCCTCGTATCATTGATGGTGATGATGTTTAGGTGATGTGAGCTGCTGTCAGGACGTTTGCAGCAGTCAGTCCTGCTGCCTGCATGTTTGAATGTCTGAATGGAACCATTTTAGAAACCTTCTGTGGTTCTACTGTAACACACCTTTTTCTCCTGCTTCTGCAAAGTGGTTGGCTTTATTCAAATCATTTAGTCTGGTTTGGGGAGTCATTTTGAGTCAAAAGATTAAAGTCCAAGTGCAGTCACAAGTCACAGTGTTAAAGTCAAAGCCAAGTGTTGAGACTTTTTTGACCTTAGAGTCATCATATGACTAGAGCTGCTGCTGGGAGGAGCAGGGAGCAGTGGAGGTAAGATAGAGCTTTACAGCTTTAGCTAATCATTGCACTGACCACCTACACACAGCGGTGCGCCTGGAACACACTGCAGGTGTGAGCAGAGCGTGAGCATCATGGAACCTGTTGTGTCTTTTTTGCCGCATCCATGTTAACAAGTCAGAGCAGCTGCAACACCCCTGTGAACAGCGCTGCTCAGACGCGTCTCAGCTGCTTATCAGCCACAGCACATCTAGAGAACTGGTGGCTCGCTGATTTTTTTGCAGCATGTGGTTGTCAGCACAAATAGACAGTGAAAAATAGTGACTCTTTATCACCTTTTACTACAGTTTCAATGTCTTGATTTGTAACAGAGATGAAGAAATACAAACATATGTTTTACTCAAACTTCCTGCTGCCACTTCAAAATAAAAGCCACCAGAAAATGTCTCTGTTGACAGAATCCCATCAGTTATTAACTGATGGGATTCTGTCCCACACATCTCCTGCTGTCCTTTGAGTCAGCAGCTTACCTGAAGACGTTCTGTTTGAACAGGTACGCACTGACGTGTCCTCCATTCAGATATCTGACTTCACATCCCGGCCAGATCTCCTGCAGACTGAGGACCCCTGTGCGAGGGATATAGGCGTCCTCTTTGGCCTGGACCACGATAATGAGACTGGTGTCTACAGGGACTGGGACAGATGGAAGGGCAGACCGCCTTTATTTCTCTATAAATGCTTCCACTGGGACATATCAGAAATACAACACAAAACTGTGCTATGGTACTAATCAGAATAATTTCCTGAGAATCAGTCTGCAGCATGACACTGACCTGAGAAATTGGCCATGTGTGTGCACTCGTCCATCACTCCCTTCATGAAGCTGATAGACTCTCTGTGTAGTGATGGCCGGAAGCATCTGACTGAATCCGTCTTCTTCTCATGCAGCGTGCCGTCTGCACCAAGGTTTCTAAAACAACAAACAACTGACAGTAAAACATATAGAAATACTAATGATAATAGCTAACATTTTTACAGTGCCTTTAAAAAGATCCAACGATGCTTTGCACAGAGAAGATTATTTTAGATTTATTCCCAGCAAGTTTGTGTCTTTTTGTTTGATCTTGGAATTGGAACTGTGCTGTCATCACTATATAAAATCTAAGAGCTGAGCAGGAACTCGTGGGCGAGGCCAGCGGGAGAAACACTACTGCACATATTCAATGGGCTGAATACCGTGGACATCAACTGGCAAGCTTTTGGCCTATGTCCCAGGTGAGCAGCTCCACTGGGATGTGCAGTTGCTATCTTTGGTCCGCTGTCTAGGTATTATCAAAGTCTATGGGATGTACTCACATGCCCTTGACTAAGCACTGTTGTGTTGAAAATTTCCATGGTGAACAAGAGGGTCACCCCTATGTGTGGGATGAAGTTTTTTTGTGGGCCGAACCCAGAAGTTTGCATCGCCCTGGTTCCCTCATCAAAAAGCCTATGGATTTTTTCATTTGGATTATTGCAGAAAATAAGATAATGTTTATTATACTGACATGTTTTGTTCAGTAAGATAATCCTCACAAATGAACACCACTTTTAGAAGTTTTGAAGCCTAAACGCAATCGCCAAAAGTAAAAATCTAACGTTAGGCTATAAACAAAATACACAATGCCACTTGTCAGCAACCACCTTTTTTATGACAAATTCTTTTTTTCCCCCAAATCTATTTATTGAACAAGACAGTTAAGGACAGTAAAAAATAAAGTAATAATTGGTCGATCCAAAGAAGATTAAACAAAAGTGTCTGTAGCAAGTGAAAGAAAAGGCAATACAAAAGACAAATGAAGCTTCAAAGGTCACAGTAGGTTATTTACTGACATATTTTATGTTATAGAACAAAACCTGAAAGTCTCTTCAGCTTTTGTTAACCACAGATCTTATGTCAGACATCCAACCAAAAACGCATAAAAACAACTCACTGACTTTGAGACGAGGGAACCAGAGGCGCTGAAATGCTAACTCATTTCCAGTTTTTAGGACTCATTAATGGAGTTGTCTGTGTAATCTCATCTGCAGCAAAAACAAAGAGACTAAGCAACAAATTCAAAGTAGGGCAGGAGGGAGATCAGTGTTTGTTTCCCTTCTGAAACCAAAAGTTGACAAGTTTTTTCAGCATGTAGCATGGTTACTGGATGACATTATATGTCATTGTGATCAAGCAACATCCCTAAGTTACTGCAAAAAACTTAGTGATCTTAACACAACATCAGGACTGTTTTTCTAAACCTAAAAAAAGTAGTTTTGTTATCTAAATGTTAAGTAGGTTGCAAAACCTGCATTTCCTGTCAGCAAGAAGTTTATTTTGAAAGACACTGTAGCATGTAACAAGCAGAAATTGACACATCTAAAGCTGATGCTGGAGGGGTACCTCGAGCATCAGACTTTAAAGCATACAGCCACTGACCCAGCTGCTGTATTTAACAAGTTGAGAGTGAGAATAAGTTGGATCATTGTGACATCAAGTTTTCATATTGACCCATGGCTAGTTTCTCAAAAAACTCTCTTGGCATAAATGAGTTGTTCTCAGGATTTACATGTTAAATATCTATTAATAACTGCATCTTTGAAGAAAATGGCATGCCAGCATGTATCGCAAGAATTACATCTAGAGATCTTAATTATAGATTATGAACAACAAATCAAACAATATGCTCAGTATATATATACTGACTCATCTATTAACCTTATGAACATATACAGTAGTAGCATGTTTGGAGTGTGCTGTGTCTGTTGATGCATGTGGAACATATGTCCAGCAATCAAAAAATAGAAAGTCACAGTCATTTGGAGCAGAAGTGGATTTAACAAATATGAAGGTGACGTTTGAAGGCTTGCCCTTAAAAACAGCAGAGATCACATTCAACAACTTTGACTCACAATAACTCAAATTGTTTACCTTGGTTGCGTGTCCATGCTCATCCCACTGCTGTTCACTGATGATAGCAATTGGTCTACTCTAGCCCCGCCCCCTGCAGGTCCTCCACCTATCAACAGGCCTCGTCCAGCCTCAGCTTCCCCTCCAGCTTTGGAGCTCTGACCCATTGATGCTCTGGCACCTCCAGACAGGCCCAGCAGATGCTCTAAAGAGTCCACATTCTTCGTAAATTCTGGACCCATCTTAAAGGAATCAGCCTGATGAATGTGGACACACAGACCAACACACAGACACAACCCACTTACTCAAGCTTATGTGTGCTAGGGTAAGGGTTCAGATCCTCGCTGCTCTGATTCTTGGACAGCGTCCTGACTCAAAGAGCCAAATATAACGGCAGAACCATTTGTTATAGATGGACTACTCCTGATGAATGTTTCTTGGACTGAAATATCATGTGACCATTCTAATGTGGTCTGACTGTTTGTCAAAAAAAGAAAAGAAAAAGAAACAGTGTCTTTCACATTTACATGACTCAAAGAAAAGCATGCTAATTAGGCTTTGCACGGGTTCAACCTTTTCATATACTCCTGAACTTTCACTAGGGTATTTTCCTTATTAAACTAAGAAATACAACTGTACACCTTTGGAACTCAACTTTCTCTTGGTTACTTAAGATTGATGAGGCTTAATTTGCCTCGTTAACTCATCATAAAACACACTATATTCACATGGGACAGAAACAAAATAAAACTCACCCAAACCGTCTGGGTTACTCTTGTTCATAATCTAATTAATAAGTCCACTGTTCCAACAATCATCAGCTCTGGTTTGGTCCAAATAAATCCTTAATTCATCAAGTCAGATGTTTAAAATATGCCGGATGTTTACAGTCCTGTAACTTCTCCCACCACCACTCTGTGTCACTGTGTCTTTCAGCTCAGCTGCCTGTTCCACCAGTAGAGACCAGAGAATGAGCTCTGTTGGTGCGTGCTGTGCACTACATACAATGAGTTTAACAGAAAGAGGAGCACGTGTATTTATGACTATTGGAAAAGATACTTTCCTGAATTCTTAATGCCCTGGTATACTGTGATACCACCAAAGCCTAACGCTGATGTAACAATGTGTAAAGTAACAACAAGCAGGTGTTTACCACTGCTTATAAGTAATTATTCTCATCATTATTGATACATTTTCCTGTGATTCATCAATTTATCACTCAGCTTATTGTTTGGTGCATGCAGTTTTTAAATTTATACTTACTCATTAGCATTGTTCAGATCCTTATCAAACTGAAACTGGAACCTTTGAGCCAAGTGTGCATAAATTCTACAGATTTTCAATCACTATGTGAAAGTATTAGGAAGGATAACATACCCCACAGTACTCCAACAGCTTAATGATCTCCTCTTCATACACGGAGTTGATTGCATACTGTTTCTCCAGCTCTGCCCAGTTCACTGCTTTACTCAGCACACCCTACACACACGTGCACGCACGCACGCACAAAGTCATACCTCCATTACAACAATAAGTGATTGAAAACGACAACAATAATTATTATTATTAGTTTGATTGCACAGTCATAGCTTCTATCAACCAGTATTAAGAAAAAAACCTGTGACCTCTGCTACAGTTTTTGGTTGTACTGTCAGTCTGAATGCTGTTGTAATAACCGAGAGCCTCCATATTGATGTATGTCAGGTAAAGAGAGCGTTACCGTGGTGAAGACACTGGAGGCCGTGGACCAGGATAAACAGGGAATCAGAGGGATGGGCTTTGGCCAGTTAGTCACTGCCAGGGACGCCATCTGTACACAGACACACAAGATTTCATGAGAAATAGGATCTGTGCTGGGATGAGGTATTATATTGGACTCACCACTGTATTTGTTTGCAGGCTCGCATGTAAAATATTTACTTTCAAATGTGACGGAAGGTACTGGTGTTTATGGGTTTCCATAATGACACACATGTTGGATAGTTACTTAGTTTGACACTGACAGAACAAACAGGTTTGATCAAAAGAATTCAAACTGCTTCTGTATACAGAGTGACAAACAGTGAGCTGGGTCTGTGACTCACATATCCTCCCATGGAGATGCCCGTCATTCCCAGCGGCCAGTAACCTTCTCTCTCCAGCCAACGGAGAAGCACCGTGGACTCCAGGATCAGAGCTCCTCCCATCACAAACAGGTCAGACACATTCTTTAGACAGGACCGCCTAAAATACTCACAAATAATGTCACTGTTAACTTTACAATGACTTCATCCCAGATTTAAAGCAGAAGTGCACCGAAAATATAACTTAACCATTGAAAATCATAAGGTATTTACATATATTTAATGTCAAAAACACCAAAAATCATCACATTTAAGGAGCCAGAGGCAGAGAATTTGGAATTTTTTGACTGAAAAATGACTGAAACATCTAAGCGACAAAGTAGTTGCTGATTCATTTTCTTTGAATTGACTGATTAATTAGTCAACTAATTATTGCAGCTTTAGGCACAGGTATAGATGCATTTCAAATCCTAAGCCCTACTTATCAAACTGTCACTATGAACAGGCCCAAAGTGGTCACATGTTCAACTTAACTTCAACAGTGTGCTTTACACACTGTGACACTAAAACAGTTTTAAGACTGAGAGCTCGCTTTTATCAACTTCTGTCTGAAAAAAATAAAACAATTTCCACATTTTTAATCAATCAGGGGAGTCCAGAGTGTGTGAATGGGAGCTGACTTACAGTTGGTCTTTTGGTTTACGATAGCCATGTAAAAGGTCGGTCAAGGAAAAAAAATGGTACACATACATCAGTTTGTGACAGTGGTTCTCAAACTTCTTATCTCATGCACAACCCCCCTCCACACCCCTGTGCCCTTCCCAAAAGGAGGCCTGCCCCAAACTTTGAAAGCCACTGGATGAAGATAGGGGGATTGATTAACATAAAATATATGTTTATGTAACACTGATATAGTGGATGCATGATTAACAATAAAAATACTTACCAAAAACTGCCTCAGTACAAGCTGAAGCACAGTAGTATACAGGGGTTACAATTTATGTTTCTAAGGACAATGGACAAAAACTTAAAACTAGAGGAGCAGATGGGAAAAGACAAAGGATATAATAAGGGTTCTCCAGCAGCAGTGAGGCCATTCCTGCCTCTTTGACCATGGGCCTGGCCATAAGGGTCCGCCGACGCCAGAAAAACTACACACACACGCACGCACGCACACACACACACACACACACACACACACACACACACACACATCCTTAATACTTGAGAGTCAGAAAATCCAGAGGAAGTGGATCACGTTAACATGACAATTATCTGTCCAGGGTTCTATTGCTACAAGGTGTTAGGGTCAGATCATGATACAGTGAAGATGTGCATTCACAATGACTTTGACCTTTGACCCATGATCACCAAAGTCTAATCACTTCATCCTTGGCTGAATCCAAATGTCTGCACTTTGCTGGCGTGCTCACAGAAAGTGTGCTGAGGGCTGTCTAAATCCACAATTCATCCAGTCCACAAGGAGTCTAAATCAGACTTTCTGCAGACCTCCAGAGAGTCCGCTCAGGGTGCAGACCATGGATGTATTATAGGGAAGTCGGTACAGACTTTGCCCTCTGAGGCAAATTGTGATTTGTAGTAATGGGCTTTGTAAATAAAATTGAAATGAATTGACATTGATCATGATACAGAAATATGTATTAATTTAAGCATTTTGTTATGAAACTATATGCTAAAAACTGTGCAGTGTAACACCCAGTATAAGAAAAGTGACATCAAAAGGTCTTCTGATGTCAGTAATGCCCAATTCAATAAGTCATAGTTTCCTTATTTACAAACATTTCTGTATTATGTAATATGTGTAGCCTGTATGTTGTATAGAAACGCATGAATATCATTTTGTTCAGTCATGAAAAAGCCTATACATGGTATTCATATTTGCAGAGACAGATGAGCAGACTGTGACTGCAGCAATCACCACTCAAATGTTTCCACGGCAACTAATCAGACAGACTGCAGGCCTGTCTATCTGCCTTCGCAGACTTTACATGAGGACAGGGAATTTGTCACAGTAGGTAAGACTGAAGTCCGCCATGGCTCAGTCTGCGAGTCTGCGGACATTTGGATTCAGCCCTTGAATCCAATGGACATCTGTGCCACAAACGTAAGGACAAACAACCCAAAAATATTTATATAAAATATAATAAAGTCATTATTCATATCACACGGCTAATGGAGAAGAACCCCAACAAGAGAAACAGGGCGGATATCAGGAACTGAAGGTGAGGATGAAAGGTTTTGAGTCTTACATGGTCTCCAGTCCCTGCCAGGTGGATACATACTGGTCTGTTCTTCTGCCACCTCTTAGGAACTATAAACTGGAAACTGAAACAACAACACACACTGTGAAGACTCACATGACTTATCAACACCTTTTCATTTGAATTTTCGTCTTACAGGATTCTTACTGGATTTCCTACAGTGAAGTTGGGCCTTTTCTAGTCCTATTCTTGTATTTCAATAGCGTGTTGTCAACATGTAGATTATTCTACTGTCTGTTGTCTCATGCTGTTCAGGTTGTATCACTGCTCTTTTCCTATATTTGTACTTCACTAGGAGTAAAAATATTTATCTTCCTGAGGTCACAGTGCTCATGTCCACTGCTGTGACATCATGACATTTAGCCTGAGGAGAGGGTCATTACGGTCTGTACCTGGCTTTGACAGCCTCCGGGGGCAGGATTCCAGGAACCAAGTGCTCCAGGGGAGAGATGAAGAAGCCTTCGTGGATCTGACAGTCAGAGTGCTCCTCTGTCTGAACACAAAGGCACAAACACAGACGTATATGTGTAAGAATACAACTACTTGGTTACACTACTGAGCAGTGAAGTGGAGTACCTTGTTGATGTAAACTGGGTAGTCCTTTGGCACCAGATACCTGCACCTCTCTCTGTCTCCAATGATCTTACGGAACTCAAATATTCTGCACAATACAAACAAGAGAGAACATTTCAGTTCAACATCACTACACATCTGTTTCATCACTTAACTGGCTCAACTGTATGACCTCAAATCCATATCACGCTAAACTGTCACTATTATTTTAAAAAGTAGAGGTAAATTAATGAGTAGTCTGACTACTATAGTTTGATGATTGCGGACACGTAGTCAGAGGGCAGCTGACAGGATGCAAAGTGGGAAACAACTTCTCTCTAGAAGAAAAGCTTTTCATCAACTACTTGCAATAGTGTCAGTAGTAAATGTTACCTCGTCTACTGCAATGTGCATCTTGGTGGCCAATTCAAAAAGTATTTTTAGTTTAAGAAAATGACAGAGTGTTTAGGCTAGTTTCTGCCTACACAGTCACACTCCGATCCACCAGCCTTTGACTAGATTCTCATCCTCTGCCTCCTGTTACTGACAAAGTAATTAACCCTGAGGGCCCACTGTAATATTATACACACTCGTATCGCTTTGAGCACAAAATGTGCTTTTCAAAATCAAGCTTTAAAAATACATTAATACATTAATATCATTCTCTTCGTTCATTGAGGTTTTTTTAACCATCAGTCCTAATCATAAACATGAAATGTTCAATAATTGTCAGAATTTCAACCCTTTAAATTCCAAGTTTTTGTCATGATCCCACTATGTTTTTAGATGGAAAAAAAGCACAAAATTAATCACTTTTAATATTCTACATGCAAAGTAGATTTTTTTATGATGGCAGTCTGGGATATGTCAGTGATTAGCAGCAACATCGACTGTGACAGTGCAGCTACAGAAAAAAAGCATGTATTTTCTCTATATGCCAAATATGGTAAAAATGCTATCATCAGATGGAAAACAGTGAAAATGACAAATTCCAAGGCAAAGTCCCAGAATGACACCCAGAAATAATACAATGCATGCTTTTATGCTTTGATGGCTGTGGGATCAGAAATGACAGTTTGAATGGGTTTCAGTGGAGCATTTTTTGACCTTAACAGTCTGAATGTAACAATTTCCAGTTTCCACAGTCTCTTTTAGACTTATTGTAGGAGCTGAGCTGGAAATTCACTGATTAAACAAAAAAACACAATCTGGCCAAAATGTATGCCATATTCATGAACGCAGCCATAATGATCCAAAAATTAAGAAAGAAAGTACATAAAATGCCCTAAACAGTTAATGTATCATAGGCTTCACATTATCCCTTCAGACACTGTTCTGTTTCATCCAAAAACACACTTAAAACAATAAATACCTCAATGAAAGATCAACTTTTTCAGTAATTAACTGTGATTACACTCTGCATACTGCTGAGTATCTCACAATCTGTTTTGCAATTATCTGCCCAAACCTGTTTGAGGGATTAGTTCAGACTTGCTTTAGTTTTTTCTAATCAATCTAAATCACACACAAAGAGAAAACCTTTCAGTCAACATAGTACAAATATCTTCCTCTGAAATGTAACCGCTGACCACAATATTACAGACAGTGCAAGGTAAGAAAAATAGCTCTTTTAAGTAGTCAGTAATGGAGTGATATAACATCTATATTTTTTTCAATATATCTACAATCAACACTGACACTTTCCCACAAAAAAGGAAATTAGAATAATCCCTCCTGGGAAAATATGTAATCAAAATGTCTAAGAGAGGAAGGTGTTCAGCTCTAAAGCTCTGTTCGCGTCTGAGATCTGTAGCACTCATTCATTTCTGCAGGACCACATAACTTCTAGATAACATAAAACTATACAAATACTGTACAAAGGCAACATTTGATGCACTAAAGTGAAAACTAGTGGACATATTCATTTTTGAAAATGAAAGATTCTTCTTTTGGGAAATTTCTTTTTATTTGATGACTGTAAAGATTTCAGTCCATTCCAGTGAAAAATAAGCAGCTGGTGAGGCCTTAAACACAACTGCAATATGAATGAAGTTAGCCACGGGGACAAACTTCAGAAATTGGTAACTAAAAAAGTATTTGGAGTAGAGCTAACAGATTTTACAAGGACCAGGAGTTTAATAGACATTTTAACATTTACCATTTTGAGAAAATCCATGACATGAACTGAAAGAAGTTCTGAATTCTGGGTGAGTTGGCATTGACGGACCCTACTTTTTATTGTTTGTACTTTTGATGAATAAATCAAAAGTGTTTTTGGAAACTGACAAGATGATGATGGAGCAGCAGCTGCAGGTGGTGAGCTAAAACAGCCATATTCTGAAAATACATCCAGCTCAAAATAACATACTGTATCAAAAACATGTCTGAAGAAATGTGATAAATGGCTTATATCATCATGTTTGTGAATAGGAGCAAGGATGTATTCTTTTATGTTACAGCTGAGTCCAACATTTGACTTTGAACAGTTAAAAAACTCTGGCCATGGAGGAGAGTAGAGATGGGAGGAAGAGGCTGCTCCTGTGTATGATGACAAGCTTCTCTACTCTCTGATACAGTATTTCTAGCTGTATTCTGTTGTGTTCTCGTTTTTTCTGTACCTCTTGAGGTCTTCAGGCTTCCCCCATCCCCCAATGAAGAGTTTGGTGAGGAGCAGCCTTCTGTAAAATACATCCAGTCGGCTCACACCCATGGACCAGCACCTGGCATCTACGGAGGGAGACAGGCAGACGCCTCATTCAGAGTGGCCAGAAAAGACTTAATCAAACCAGCAGCTAGCAACAAGTTGAGCGAATGAAGTCAAGAATGCTAAACAGAAAGTCTCAAGAGAGTGGGATACTGCACTAAAACTCCTATCAATTTCCTCCTACTGTACAAAAATGAAAAAAATGTCCGTCATTAAGCCAGGCTACGCTCAAGAAGTCCAAATAATAACCTTTCCAAATCCTTTTCCTTAACATCCATTGAAAAAGTCAAGGTCAAGGACAGATGTGACAGAGAATCGATAATGACTTAGGAAAAGACGACTGCGCGTCTAGAGAATCCGACTGCTCTTCTCGGCTCTGTGATGATGTGACGGTGGATGTTACTGACATGGATCTGCTGTGATCAAACTACAATAACACAACACACAACACAATACAATAATAGACAACTAAAAGCACATCCTCACTGGATCAGTTTTTATGCACAACATAGTTGGGTTTTTTTTTTTCGTTTTTGTGATTTTATTTATGTTTTTTTTTTTCAAACTTAATTTGCTGCCTTAAGTACTTTGTAATGTGCATCAATAACAATTATGCAAAATATGTACAATGTGTAAGACTCACTGCTGTGCATATCTTACATTTCAAACATGTTGAATTAAAAACATCCTCAGTCTTAAAACACCTTCTGGTGTTCTGGTTAATGTGCAGATTATAATCTAAATAAATACACCAGATATAAACACAGCTTCCTCAGAACAAGACAATGTCCAAAAGTCAAAATTAATAGGAGATCATTTCCAAAATTCACAACATGTTATCGAATGAAATATTCTGCTTTATTCTGCCTCTTGGTGGCCTTTCAGAAACAAGGTTTTCACTGCGGTCTCAATCACTTTGCCTATATTTCCCATCATGCCCAGTGCTGGACTTTGTTGTTTTTGGTTTCCAGAGAAATTTGCTGTTTTATGTTCAAGACTTTCGCCTTTGGTCGCATTCACTAATACAGTAATGCAGTGAGCTGTGCGGAGCTACTGAAGCATTTGACAGCTGACAGAAGTTAGAATGCACACAACAATGACTGACAGCCGGAGTCTAAAAAATGACAAGCCGTGACCTTTCGAACTTTAACCAGGTTAGCGGTTCATTGGGTCTCCTCTTCTTCGGGTTGAAAATGAAAACCAATGACATTAAAGACAGTGAGCTCTGAATCGGGCTATAAAACAATGACTTACCAACTATCCTCAATTGAACTTAGCACAGTTAGCTAACTTAGCCTCCACCATTCATTGTTTCAGGCGACGGAAGGACAGACGGACAGACAGGCAGAGGGTGAGTGGGACAGACAGACCGTGGACAGAGACAGGAACATGATACTACCTCACACTGTACACACACGGCGGTTCTCCTTGGCGAGGATTTCTTCGCTCTGCTAGCTACCAGCTAACACCGTCCTTAGAGGGCGAATGACAGATCAGGCTGTCTGACAAGCTGCCGGGAACCGCGAGGGACTTCCGGTTAGATTTTCTAAATAAAACTGTTCAACCAGCAACTTAGCATGAAATGTCCATGTATGTATTACAGTGAAGTCAATGGCCTGCAATTTGTGAAAAAAAAGAAGAAAGAAATAAAAAGTCGTTAGACCCCCCCCCCCAAATATTAGGTCGTTTTGTTTTTACTTATTTCTTCTAATTTCTGGGTCATTTCTTTTTATTTTAAGTTTCTTATTGTCTGCTTTCCACATTTTTAAACAAATCAAGCCGATTTGCTCAGATTTCAAATGATCAATTCTGTTTCTGTAATTCTGGGTTAAGTAAACTGTGGGTTACTTAAGTTAAGTAACCTACAGTTGAGGAGCTGTTTTACAATGGCTGCCTTTTTGAGATGGATTGAACAAAATAAACGAGTTAATCTCGTATAATAAAATTTAGAGACAGACTCAACCCAATGCCCTTGATAATGGTAATGATTTCATGTGAAGATAACTGTTCACCAAGGAAAATGTTTTGGAGCTGAACAGGAGGATTGGACCAGCTGCTCCCACTCATACTCCAACTTCTATCCATCCATCCATTTTCTTCTGCTTATCTGGGGTCGGGTCGCGGGGGCAGCAGCCTAAGCAGGGAAACCCAGACTTCCCTCTCCCCGGCCACTTCGTCCAGCTCTTCCCAGGGGACCCCGAGGCGTTCCCAGGCCAGCTGTGAGACGTAGTCTCTCCAGCGTGTCCTGGGTCTTCCCCGGGGCCTCCTACCAGTGAGACGTGCCCTGAACACCTCAGCTAGCTTCTGCAGCCGAGGATCGGACCGCCAAGGTCCCCGCCCTCGGCTGCCGCCCAGCTCACATTGCACCCGATCCCTACGGCCTCTCCTACGGGTGGTGAGCCCATGGGAAGGAGGTCCCATGTCACCTCTTCGGGCTGTGCCCGGCCAGGCCCCATGGGTAAAGGCCCGGCCACCAGGTGCTCGCCATTGAGCCCCACCCCCAGGCCTGGCTCCGGGGGGGGGGGGCCCGGTGACCTGCGTCCGGGCAAGGGGAACTCCGGACCATTCCAACTTCTATCATTTGTCGATATTGATCCTTTATTTCAGCCGACAAGTTTTTTCCCAAAGAAGGAAAAAGTTGAGCCTTTCAGCAGTTCTAGCACTTTTGTTGCGCGTGACGTGCTTATTAGGTGCTGACATGCCGACTATGTATGTATTTATGTGTTCAAGTATTCATTTAAATTTCACCATTTATTAAAATGTCAATCTGGTGCTTGTCCCTGTTGATTAAATTCAGTAAATTTTCAGTTTAAATAACATTGGCTTTATTAAACTGAGATCCATTTTTAATGTTGCAGCAGAGCTCATGGCATGCTTTCTCAAAACTTGTACAAAAGCTTGTACCAGCTATGTTATTATGTTGTATATACCTGTATATGTTTTTATATTATATGTTGCACATTTGAGAGCGTCCTTTTCTTGTAACCATCCCAAAGCACACTTGTGTCATAATGATGCTGTTTAATCAGCCGCACCTGTCAGGTGGAGGGATTATCCTGGAGAAGGTGAAGTGCTTACTTACAGATTTTAACAAATTTGCAACCAAACTTTGAGAGAAATAATTACTATACTATACGTACTATACTAATAACTATAAAGTGTATTTAAAAAAGTCTTCCATCCTTAAGCGTGAAAAAAGCTGCTTTAATTATATGACTGAGCTGGCTTTCATAGAACTTACAGATGTCCAGCTCATTTGATGTACAAACTACCTGAAATCTCTCTCTTTCAGTATATTGCTCATTTCCTTCTTTCAATTGCTCAGGTTTGAAAGGGTCAAGTACATCTTTGCCTTTTGGGGATCTGGGTTATTTGTCTTCAGTAATGCTGAGATCTTTCATATCAAACTCTTTTTTCCTTTCATGAAAGGATTGGTTCCAAAAATATATCCAATCAAAAGTCATTTGCAGTTACTGGCTAACCCGTCCCACCACATAAAATGACACTTGACTGTGAGCTAGTGGCAAAGTAATATAGAGGAAGTGTGTTTGGATCTGAACATATCAGACTGTTAGCAGGTTGTGTAAACACCATGGTTTGTTGAGACTCTTTATTTGCATTGACAGTGTTAGAGGAATACACACAACACAGCAGAAGCATTGGCATTACAGCTGGGCTCCATTCAGTCCACATCAATTGTAGATTTTTACTCAGATTCACTGAAAAACACCACACAGACTGTTGAATCTCACCTTGTTAACTGACAACAGAAAATAGAACATCAGTGAATCACCTTGAGGGTCCATGAGCCCGAAAGGGTGTTTGGCAATGCTGTGGTGTGTTTCTGGTTTGGTAACCTTCTCAAACCAACAGTCTGGTGAATCAGGATCTTGAAGAAGGTCCTGGGCTGATTAGAATAGAAATGAGGACAGAGTTCAATCTGTCTGGGGACACACGGTGTGGGGATCAGTTAGCCCATGTTCTGGCGGTTCCCATAACCTCTGCGATGAGTGTCTTTCCAGTCATCCCAGTTTCTGGCTTTCAGCAAAGACTCCTCATCATCGTTTTCAGCCTTTCTCTCTTTCTCTTCTTCCTCCCTCTCATTTGCATCAGTGTCCTCTGCAGAGACCCTGCTGGGTATCCCCTGGTCAGGGAGGGCTCCGTGCTTCCTGTGCTGCTCATACCAGTCATCTACGGTCATGGTGGGGAGGCTGGGGTATCCCGCCCCGAACACCTGAGCCTGTGGACCAAACACACACACTTTGTCACACATTGCTGCACCGCATGTTAAAAACTGGAGCTGGTAACTGAATAAAAGCTTTTTGACATTTTGCATTTGCTGAAACACTACAGCCACAGTGTGACATGAGACAGATCATGTGTGTAGTGTTATGATCCAGTCCACCAGACAGTGGGTGGTGTCATTCTCTCCAACTGATGAAGACATTAATAGAAATGAAAAAAATGGGAACTGGTTGCACAGGAGGATAATATTGCTGTCTGGTCCACCTAAGTCAAGTCTGTGTGTGGGAAACACTGCTACTGTAACACTGCAACCGAACTGGAAGCGATACAGGCAAACATCAGCGACTCTAAGGCCACGTTTAGACAAGAACAACCCTACTAAAAAGGGAAAAGTCTTTCTTTTGTGTTTTACAAAGAAATATGTGTTCATATGATAACAATGATCCTCATATACATGGCTCCACAAGAAACAGTTCAAAATGCTGTAGTATGTATGCCAGGCCAGTAGCTGGCGGTGTAACTTTGTAATGACACACCATATAGAGGAACATCATGTGCCTGCACAAAGTGTGGTCGTGACCTTACAGTTCTCACTGGATCTGTGCTAGGGGTGGGCAATATGGCAAAAAAATCATATCACGATTTTTTAAAGGCAGAATCACGATTTTATCACCATTCTTTTTCATTTTGGATTTTAAGACTATTGTGTATGTTACTGAATGGTACAATCAAGCTAATTTCCCAAATTAGAAAGTATGGCCCTGAAATAAAAAAGAATAACAGAACATTTTGGCCAAAGTACCTTTTTGCAAAGATTTTAATCTGTGTGTATTTTCTTCCACTGTTTTGATGGGAACCATACCTTTTTTCAGGTGAAAACCCGTCAAGACAAGACAAGACTTGACGGTTTGTGATGATTGGTTCATCTGTGTATCTATAGGGAAGGCATGAAACAGACTAGCAAATAATGTACTTCGGCTGATAAAAAAAACAAGACTAGGTTAAAACCTAGTATATGGCTGGACCATGTACAGTGGTTCCAAACCCTTTTCCTTCAGGGACTTATTTACTTGAACACTGAGGACATATTTTAGGGATATTTCAAATTAAATTTAGAGAAAATTTAAAAATAAGGCAATGTGCTTGTGGCCCCAGGCCCCCAAATCACTATGTCTGACCCTGGTAATAATAGTGAGAGCTCAGTGCCTGCGGCTGGATGAGAAACAGAGAGATGCGCTCTAAATACTTCCATCAAAACTCTGGCTGAACCTGAAAGTAACACAAAATAGTCTGTAGAAATCTAAAGAAGTCCCTTTCCACCTCTGAATATTTGTTTGTTGGTTCATTCAGACACTTTGGTACTGTGAGGAGAAGCTCCGCTCTGTCTGTCTGTCTCTCTCTAAACGCACTGCTCTGTCGGGCGATTAGCTGTTTGATCCGTGATAATGACACGGCGGTCGGTTGTCAAATAATTGGCTGTATTGTAGTGAGTCGTTCACTGCATTACATGATTGTTCAGCACTTCTGATGTTGCGCAGTGTTTTGGCCTGAGATTTGCTCACACGTCAGGAGTGTGAAAGTTGGCAACGCTGAAATAAGGTAAAATGCAGAACAATACACTTAAATCGTTAGATGCAGTCACACAGTGAATGGGAGCTGCTTTCTCTGGAGCTGTGCCCGCTGTTCATTAACACATCCTCCCTCTGCAGCTCCGCTCAGACCCAGGGATGGACGTCCCTGTGTGACTGGCAGAGGCTGCGCTGCCTGTGGCCACTCTCAGAGCCAAACCATATTCTGCAGTCCAGCCAAAAAGTCTGGATGCGTCGCGTGTATGAGCATAGAACTACATTAGATAGAATGTGCACTGTAGCACGATACAACATTCTCTCCGTGATGGCGAATCGTGGACACATTCTAATTCTTCACGATCTAATATTGTCATATCGCACACCTCTAATCTGCGCATTGCCAATTTACACAGCGACAGAAGAGTGGTGTTTTGAAAAGGTTACACTTTACGCCCCTTAATCAGTTTGATTGCACTGTTTTCTGTTGGACTGTATCAGCGTGCTGATGTGAGCTGAACTTTTGTTGGACACCCTGTCTACTTTACCGTCGCTCGCATTGGAAGCACCTCAATTGTGCAGAAATGGCTTATTAACCGTACAATGCCCCCTGAATTCAGTATTAAATCTCAGTGTGAAAATTTTCTCAGACTAGAAGACAGGTTAACAAATTCATGAATTATACACCACGCACATTTGGCAGCGGGAACAGACAGTGAATATGGTGTTTTGATGATTATATTGACTCTGTACCACATTTTACTGCAGTTTAACGTCCCTCTCTGTCACAGTCTCATGCTCATGACGCGCTGTGTGAAACGGCCTTACATTCTCCTTGTGGCACGTCGACTCGTTACGTAAAACGGCGTATCCCCGTAATTGATAACGTTGACGTGTTGCCCCAGCCCAAATTATATTATCATAAAAGTATCTATTGGGTTTACTGACAGAGGTGGGAAATGGCATTGCTGGACAGTTTTCTTGGTGATTTTGTATTTTGTATTTCCCATTCTGGTTGTGAGATTCCACCGCTTGGATTCCCACCATGACGAGTTTATAAAGGGGAATTTATTCATTTCAACAAAAAAATATTCACTAATTCTTTTGAGATTTTACAAAGTAACATGAGAAAAAAAATCCATTAAATCGTACTTCCCATGTCTGAGCATTTTAAAAACTTTTGAAAGATTAATCTAGGTTGTTTCAATACCAATGATGGCCTTTATTTTAGATCGATAAATTCAACGCATTTTAAGATATTTTAATGATCCTCTGGAACCCCGATGAAATTAAATATCTGCCCATCATGTCACTGCGTGCACAGCTGATAGGTAAAGTGGATTGTTTACATGAGGTAACAGAGTTCCATTATATGTACTGGAATCAAAGTAGACTGAGAGCGTCTGATGTAACACGATCTGACGCTTGCAGTTGGGATATGGTGACTCTGTTGTTTAATGACCTCAAACCAAGTTTAGCATTTCTGTACAGCAAAACAGCTACCTCCTCGCTACCAGCTTCCATACTGGCTGATACATTTCAGACTGGCTGATTTTTCGGTCTAACTCTACTCTGTTTGCTACTTCTGCACTCTGCAGCAGCTCTTTTTGCTAGTTGTGTCAATAGGCGGGTTTCAATTAACCCTCAAACTGCGCAAATTGCAACTGTGAATATAAAATCTACCTAATAAAAACACGTCGATTTCGAAAAAATATCTCCCATTTATAGTAAAAACATTTTTATGCTTGCATGAAGTTTTATTTTAGGTGATTTGAAACAGCCATATTTGGTTTAAATGTTCTGTCTTTTCTAGGTCACATGATGCTATGGCTATGTGCTTGTCAGTACGAACTGGAATGTTATCACCAGAGGAAAACCAGAACATCACTCAGTGGAAACACAGTTATCTAACAGTTTTCAATGTTTTATCGACATTTCGAAAATATTGATTAGAATTTGTACAAATCTGTGATGGAAACCCGCCCACTAAATGACTTAATGTGGCTGATTGAGTAGCAGCCAGGTCTGGTTTGTCTCCTGCACATAGTCTCACCTGTACAGCGTCCTTGGTGAGAATGAAGGGTTTCATGGGAGGCCGGGCTGGCTGAGCTGGCTGCTTGGCGGCACCTTGCTTCAGACCGTCCATTCTCTTAAGGATCTCCACCTCCTGGTTGATGCTCTCAATTTCCTCCAGACACACAGTGACCCATCTCCGCACATTCAGGAGGTAATAATCTCTGATGATTTCATCGTCAGCCTGTCCGCTGTCCACAGCTCTCTGTATGTCTGACAGTCTGGCCTCCAGCTCCTTCTTCTGCCGGTACCGCTCAATCTTTGCTTGTCTCTGTGCTGCCATGGAGACCAGGTCTGAGGGACAGGGGGCAGCCTAGAACAAGAAGGACACATCACAAATGAGAGAATGGCCTGCTTCATTTTTAGGTCATCATGAGTCCCTGTTTGTTGCTGTTCCCTGCAGACAGTCTGTCACTCACACAGCACGCTCAGTCAGGACTTCATCACTCTGTTTTGCTCTGCTCACAGTCAGCTGATGTTTATATGTGAAGCTACTGTTAATTTTAATTAAACACTTCCTGTACGTCCTTCCACAATGTCAAGTCAATTTTATTTATAGAGCCCATTATCACAAAACATGGTTTGCCTCAATAAAAGTCTTTTAATTTGAAGGCAGTCTTAGGACCCAACAGTTGACAGCAAACAATTGCCTCTATTATTATAAGACAGTTTCAGGACATTTTGTCGGGAAGAATTAAACAATGCACCATTTGAATCCATCTCTCATGCAGCCCCGTAGAGTGAGAGTGGAAAACAAGGAGCGACCCCTGATTTGTGTCAGCCAACCATGTGTCAGTCACCTGCCTACACAGCTGTTTCCCAGCACACACTCAGGTGCCAATTTATTAGGTACATCTAAAGCTAAAATGATTCACTCTAGCTCAGCAGCCCTGTAATAAATGACAGGACGGTTATACTGCTCAAGTTTGGGTTGGAAGAAGTGTTCATGACGTGTTTTTATTTCAGCACCTGCACTTTGTGCTGCTGTTGAAGTTTACTGCATGATACTGAGTGTGTGTGTGTGTGTGTGTGTGTGTGTGTGTGAGAGAGAGAGAGAGCGAGAGAGAGAGAGATACAGTCTGACATGTGATGTCAATTTACGGCCTTTGGGCAAAATCTGACCCCTGATGGCCAGGTGGGCCCCCCAACCATTTTCTAATTCACAATAAAAGTGACTGACATGGATTAAAAAAAGTGTCAGTGAATGATCCCCACACCCCCTGTCAGAGGTCCTAACCAAGCCCATTTTAATGTCCTAAAATTCTAGAAACATGTATGGGGCTGCTGCAACTGGCCCTTGGCCTCCTTTCATTTTACAAAAGTGGCCCCCAAGCAAAGCAAGGTGAATATTGCTACTCTATATTTGACATTAAGAAATGAGACTCAATAGTCTTAAAAACAAAACATTATATAAAAACCTGTATTGTGCTAGGACAGACTTGAGCAATGTGAGCCCATCCTTTCGGTAGAACTTCTGGCTACTCTCTCCACCTCTGACATCAGGTAGAAGGCAAAACTGAGAAAGTGTCCAATCAAGGTGAAAAAGAAGGGGCCAAAACCTTTGAAAAATCCGGGGGACAAAATTGTAAATGAAAAGCCAAAACATTAAACTGAAAGCTAAAATGTTCGACAACCCTTAAACATAACTGAGGTAAAACACCAATGCTATAATGTATCAAGACTAATGGTAAAATGCATCAAGCTAACTCTGTGGCTGATAAAGTTAGTTTAGATGGCCTTTAGTGGGTACTTTTTTTTAATAACAGCCCCTGAATCTGTCTCAACTTGGTTATTTACAAATTCGTTCATTTCCTGTTTTTTTCCCAGTTACTTTCTTTTTATAAAAATCTTTTTATTAATTTCTTGCTGTTTTTTGTGGTCTTTTTTGCTATGTTGCTTATAGCCTTCTTTCCATGTTTTTGAAAGAAATCGAGTTTGCTCAGGTTTCAAAGGGTTAATAGGGCTGGGCATTATGGAAAAAAGCCTTATCACGATAATTTTGTTCATATCAGTCGAAATCGATATATATCACAGTAAACATCAAATCACTATTTCAGTCAAGCTTAAAGGTTCCCTTTGACTCCTAAGTGAGATATGTAGATATCATAAGGTTAATTTTGGTTTAAATATTTATTTTCTGTCAGACACGGGACAAGAACATGACAAATATACTGTATAACAGCATCACCAACTGATGGACCTAACCAATTAAATTCAAAGAGGTCCAGTTACTAAAATTTCCTCCCAGCAAAGGTCTGAACCTCATACCTACAATCAATATCACGATTGAACATTTTACTTTGATTACGATTAATGAACGAGTATTTTGCTTTTTGCTTTTTTTTTTTGGTTTGTTTTTTGCCCTCATAGTTCACTGACACAGCTTCATTTCACCATGATGTGTTAGAGTGTAATAAACATATGATTTATTATTATTCAACTGTCCAGCATTATATAAAAATTAAAAGCCCCATCTTAACCAAACAGGTAAATGTAAGCACATAGTGCTGATAATAGGCCAACCTCACCTGACTGCAGGACTCTGACTTAAACTTCTTTCTCTCGTTTATCATTTTACTCAGGAATTAAAAACTTTTGAGTAGACCTATTTCTCCTATAGCTACCAACAGCCTGCCAACTTCCCAGTTAGAGAGAGGGTGAAAATAAGTGTGTGTGCTTGTGGCCCAAGACCCCCAAAACAGTAGTCTGTAGTCTGTAGAAGTCATCTGCAAATTTGGCTGTTTCAGACACTTCGGTGCTGTGAAGAAAAGCTCCGCTCTGCGCTGTTGTGGGACCATCAGCTGATTGATCTGCCATAATGATACGCTATGGAAGCTCATAGGACTCGTTGCCAAACACTCAGCTTTATTCTAGAGTCAAAGTCGTTCACTGTGTTTGATTCGCTGTGTTGCTACTCTTATTACCATTGGCTGCTCCTGTTGTCCGTCCAAACATGACTGGAATGCGCTCTATTCTATTGACTATGTGTCATATTTCAATCGAGGAGAAGTTATTTCGCCATTGATATCGTAATCGTTTTATCGCCCAGCCTTAAGTTAAGCAGCGACGGGAGCATGTTACTGATGCTCCTGTCGCTGCTGCTTTGTACAAACTGTTGCAGTACCTGCTTCTTCGACGGTGGATGTACTTACACTAATTCTCATTCTACATGTTGGAGCATTGATATGTATTTTAATGCGCTGGTTCTGTTGGGGTGCGGCACAGTATCAAGCTGTATGTGACTGAACGGTACATCTGAAGTGGCAGATCATCTAGCTGCGCACTTACCCTGGCTGAGCAGAGTCCATTTTCTGATGCTTCATCGGGACTGCTGTCACTCGTCACTTTTGGCAGTTCAAATTGTGACACGTTATACTCTTTACATCTCTTCAGATAATCCACAAAGTAAGCCCGGGCTGTCTGCACTATCTCCAGCCGTTTGTCCCGACCGCTCTGCTTCATGGTGAGGGCTCCCAGCAGGGCGGGCAGCAGCAGGTAGCGGAGGTCCGCCGTGGCCACCTCCTCCAGCTCCTCATTGCGGCTGAACAGCTCGAGCTGAGCCACCATTCTGGAGGCTTCTTCCAGCGCGCTGATACCGCGCCTCACCTTCACCTGGACAGCGTTAGAGCCCAGCGGCTCGCTCGTGCTGTCTACATCCTCAAATATCTTCCAGCCACGATCCATCAGCTCGGATAATTTGGGAGGTCCTGCGTCTGAGACATCGTTGATGTTTTCACATTCCGCCATCTTGTCATATTTTCCGGGTTCTTCTTCCTCTTCGTGTGTTTATTGCGGCGCAGTGCTTTACGGAACATTACAGCGCCACCGCAGGTCAAACACTGACACTACACTGTAAGCCCAACCTCTTCACCTGCAGGGATTCTCAACTTGCTTCTACAAAATGACAAGAGGCCAGGGGCCACTTGATAAAGAAACATTCTAATATTTATCACAAAGTGAATAAACGAGGCAAATCCAGTTGCACAGGTCAGGTACATGCAGGGGCGTCCTCAGGAATTGAGGGGTTTTGGGCTTAGCCAGGACCCCAAATCCTTCCCTTCCTTTTTTTATCATTATTTACTTAATTATAAATAGGCTCTATTTTGATGCTATTTTACACGCTGAGACATTGTTTTAAAATTCATATTTTGACATCTAAAGTGCAAAACAATAAGTTTCCCTATGTAAATCACTTTATTTTCACTATGAATTAGAAAATGGTCAGATGAGCATCACTGATATACAGGGTTCCCACACATTTTATGGACATTTCAAAGCTTTTCCATGACTTATTAAGGAACCATTATAATTCTTTTCTTGCTCCACTTGCAATATATTTTTCAAACATATCAGATTCAAAGTCTATTCACACAATTCCAGCTCGTGGGCATACATGGAAGGAGAGACAGAAAGCATGAAGAAAATGAAGACTCATATGCGATGGTGAACAAAATGTTGTCACACATCAAAGCATGCCAGAAAAAAATGAATATGCCCCTATGTTACATTCATCACCTGGAAGGTTATTCGTGGAAGGTTACTGTGAGAATTTCATCATGCACGACAAAATTCCAGGACTTTTCAAAAACTTTCAATGGTTTTTACTCATTCCGTGACTTTTCCAGGCCTGGAAAAATAATTCGTGAAATGACATGGCTTTAAAAGGTTTTCCATGACTAAAGGAACCCTGAATATACTGTGTGAAGCCGTGTGAACCCGACTCTGATACAAAATGACTGGATACAGAGTTGGGGATCGCTTCATTGACAAATCAGACACAACATGCCTGGAGGCACTTCATCTGTTCCAACTTTTTTAGTCCATGAGTTTTCATGACCACACATGCTTCTACCGAACTTGGACATGCGCATTCGCCACAACACTCCGCACACCTGGGGAGAGGCTCGCCCTCGACTCCGCCCCTCGCTGACTGCGTGCACCGAGCCTCGTGTTTGCTCATTGGCCAAACAGCTCCGAGTCGCCACAAACAGATGTGACAGGGTGGAGTCAAGAGCCTCACCCCAGGTGTGGCGACTGTTGTGGGCAATACAGGATAACAAATGAGTCAGTACGGACTAAAAACTCGATTCAGTTATAAAAGAGGCTTTGGTGACAAAAAAAGCAAGTAATAGATATAGGAGATATAGGAGCTCCAGGAATGTTGCGTCTGATTTGTCAATGAAACGATCACTGACGCTGTATCTAGTCATTTTGTATCAGTCGGGTTCACACGGTTATACTGTTGCAATAAGAATTTATTCTCCAAAAAAATGTAAAAACAGAAAGATAAAAACTGACGGGCAGTTAAGGCACTTTAATATTAGAAATAATTACTGCAGATCAAATATTCTCTCCTGGTACATTAGAAAGCATCCACAAACATTAAAAGCACTTGGTTTGACACAACAGAAAATACGTTTACTTCTCATGAATGAGTTTGCGTATTTCTTATTATGTATACAAACTGCAAAATCTTTGAGCTTAAGGCCATTCTTACTTCTTATCTTATTCAGTTTGTAAGACATGTCATCAGACCCAGAGGCTCAGCAGTGTAAGGCACAGAGCTCAGAGAGCAGCAGAGTGGGTGCAGCTGCAGGTTCTGCAAGGATCACAACGAGTCTATCGAAAGACAGCGCAACACCTGCACACTAACTAAAACACTTCAACCCTTGAACAGCTGAACGAACTGGCCTAATTTCTTAAAAGAACAAAACAACAACAAATAAGTGGGAAGAGGGCAACGAGCAAGAAATGGACGAAAAAATAGGCAAGAAATTAGTAAAAAAAAAGTTACAAGAAAATTACCTGAAAATAACTAACAAAAAGAAAAGCATATGAATGAAAAAACAACAACCCAAAAACCAAACATAACCTGATTAGAATTTCTTTGAAATTAAAAGATATACATGTGGACATTTTCTCCTATCCATTTGACAATTTTCTTGTGATCCACCTTTTTAAAGATAGTTTTCAGGGTCAGGGTTCTCCATACTTTCCATAGAAGGAAATCTTTTTTCTCACGTTTCAAAGCTTTAAATGCTTGTTGAAGGTTTCTGAGAGCAATACTACAGTTCCCATGAGCCAGAGTGGCCATTGCTACTTGAAGAATGCCAGAGAGGAGCCAAAATATCAACTGCAGATTTCCACAGCGTTTGGATGGTGTTCAATGTGCTGCAGCTTGGCAACTTAGTAGCTAGCCAACAAACTGCAAATTACCCCAAATTAATATGTTTGGTGACTTGTTAACCCCTTGAAGCCCTTTCAAAACAAACAAAACAAAGGGAAAAATTAAAACAAGGAACAAACAAGGAAATGGCCTGTAAAAATGTGCTAGAATAATCAGTAAAATATTTTTTAAATACATAACTAAGATAATTATTATGTGTTAATATTTTTGGGACATTTTTCCCCCAACTTAAAAAAAAATTCCAAAGCTACTAATTTCTTGCAATTTGTGAAACCTTTCTTGTCAAGTTGCTCATTGCCTTTTTTCCCATGTCTTAAAAAAAAGCAAGCCAATTTGCTCCGTATTTGAGGATTCTGAGCTTCTCGACATGACGTGTTCATGACTCAGTTTATAGAGAGACTTGTGCAGGCCAGCTGCTGTGGTTGTCTGGATCGCTGGCAGCTATGAAGAGATTTGGAACACAACACTGTAATTTTGTGTTGCTTATTGAAAATCTGCTACATGTGATCACTGCTGTTTGTTTTATTTTATTACTTTTGTAAAAGTTTGAAATAAATGTAATTCAATTCAATTCAAACCCTGGTTGAACATAAGGCCATTTGATTGGCTGTATGGACACAAGTTCCTCATCTACGAACACGGAGAACTAACAGTTGTGTGACCAATTATTACAAAAATGGCCGGGCTATCATGAAATGAAAACATATTAACAGAACTTTTAGGCAGGTGGTTTATAAGGCACTAATGTGTGAAGTTAGATGCATCACCTTCACTGTGACACAGTGTAGTGCCGTTATGTTTCATGTTTCTGGGTTGTGTTTAACTCTTTAAAAGCTGGAGCGACATCGGTTTCCTTGTGCTTTCAGCCGTTTTTATTCAAACCTTTGAACTCTGACAAAATTGGTTGATTTTTTTTCAAAATCATGGGAAAAAGGAAAAAAAAAATGTAGATTTAGAATTTTTCTTTTTAAAGTTAGGAAAAATTCAAATCAAAATTCCATCTAAAAAAATTATTTTACAAAGTTATTATAATTTAAGCACTTTTCCCTGGTCATTTCCTTTTTTTAAACTTTCTTTTCATTTTTTTCTGTGTTTCCCTCTTATTTGAATAAATGTCAGGTAATTTTCTTGTACGTTCTGGTAATTTCTTGCTATTTTATGTGTCATTTCTTCTTTTTTTGATCAGGTTCTTTCCATGATTTTGAAAAAAAATCAACCAATATACTTAAATTTCAAGGGTTAATCAGCAAATTTGGGTCGATACAATGGAGGTAAATCAGTCAGATCACTTTTGCACTTGACTCTTTCAGTTACTCAAACCAAGCACTCAAAAGCTGCTTTTTTCAAGACTCCTACTATTAAGTAAATGGAAGAGCCTGCTGATGGAGGTTTCGGTCTTTTTTACAGAGCTTTTATGTACGCACTGACTCAAATCTGGCTTCATTTGTTTCACTAGTTCAAAATGGCAAACAGATTATTTTTCCTTCATCTCTGTCATTTTGTAACGAGCAGATCGTGACAGAGAAAGGAACAGAAACCCAACTGTATATACAGTACTTAGAGTCCGAGAAAGAAATATGTAATTTGGTGACAGTTACTAGGGAAATTAACATTGTTCAATTGTTATATTTGTGATTCATATTTAGCAAAAATGGCATCCTTTAGTCAGAACAGAGCAGCACAGCTCAGCTGAACATGATATAAAGTTACATTTTTCATGAAGTAAGAGTAATATCTTAATGAGTTTCATTTGATCCAAGCAGTCAGGAGTAGCTTCGAAACCCACTTTTAGGTCTAGGGGAACTATTTAAGTCTGTTGATTCTTTCTTAAAAACTTGATAAATGAGTATGCACTCTGTGTTTGTACTACCACAGAAAGCTCTCCCAATCTCCAAAATGTTTCTTTCCAGAAAACTTCCTGGGACGTTGTTTCCAAGTCCTGACGAAGATGTTACCAAAATGACTTATTCCCAGAACTCCCGCTAAGAGAAATAACAGCTCCCGCTTTGCTACTCCACGAATATCACTCCCTGGTTCAAGTTAAGCAACAAACTAACAACAAAACAAACAGAACAGAGTCCATGGCCTGATTAAAAAATAAGACACGCTGAGATTTGTGTCCAGTAGGAGCTGGACTGAAAAACTTCCAAAATGTGCATGTAGAAAACACCTTTTGGCACAAAACGGTTTAGAATGCATACTGCTGATGGTTGTGTTGTTGGCAAATTCATAGCTTGCTGAGTCTTTGAGAAGGCACAGTGTTTATTTCTGTGTGCCGGCACACACGCTTTTGGCTCAACAGATTAGAAGACAAACCGTGGCTCAGCACACACAGATGTGGCGTGGCCGTTCCCAGCAGCAGCGCTCCGTGTGATGACAGCACTTTGGGGAAGTTGCTGTGAGGCTGGAAGATGTCGGTCGCCTTTAACTCATCAGGAAGCTGCAACACACACACACACAAGAGGACTTTTAGTCGACACACTAAACACACACACACACACACACACACACACACACACACACACACACACACACACACACACACACACACACACACACACACACACACACACACACACACACACACACACACACACACACACACACACACACACACACACACACACACACACACACACACACACACACACAAGGCCTCCGCTCAGCCAATGGCAGCGCAGGTACAGATGTGTCTCTCCGGAACTACCTGTACGGGTATCCATGGTACTTTGCTCTGAAAATGGACAGCAGCCAGCTGAAGAACAGCATCACCAGACCAATACCTGCTACACACATAACTGACACACACACACACACACACACACACACACACACACACACACAGTTAGTTTTCCTATACAGCACATTTGTGTGCTTGTGTAAGCATTGTTCAAACCTATTGGTAGCATACTCATCACTTTTGTATTTTTTGCCTTGTAACTTTATTTGTTTCTTTTTTATTTTAATTGTTTTAAACTCTGATCTGTGTCCTACTTGCTGAGCCCTCGTGTTTTTTACTACTACCACACGAGAGCGCCAGCGTGCCAGCCAACATAGATTTATTTATTGTCTCTGACATGCTCCTTATTTCTGTCTGCTGTTTATTTGTGAATGTTTATGGTCTGTAAACTGTTAAAAACCAAACTGCCCTTTAGGATGAATAAAGCTTTTTCAACGGAATTGATAAATGGATGTGTGCAAGCAGCTGGGGCAGGGGCGGCGCTGGCTGAAAAGCAGTAGAGGCACCGGCAGTGTCTCCCAAAACGTCAGCCAGTGTCTGATGTGCACAAGTTCCAATGGCCTCGTCTCTGTGGGCTTCACATTTTCAGGTGAGGGAAGAGGAGGAAAATCCTCCTCCTCATTCTTCTGTGCTTTCACTATCCATGCTAATACACAGGCTATCGCTATCCTTGCTGCTGATGTTGACCTTGACATGTGCTCTAAAACTGCAATCAGGAAGTAATCCATCATCACTATCACCATGGTAACGCTGATGGATAACTTCCTGTTGTTTTGTGTAATGAGAGGCTGGAGTGGGGCTTTAATAAAGCAGCAGGAGGACTGAGATCAAAGAAATTACAACATGGATATTTTGAGGGCTCCCTGACTTGAAAATGGAAAATGTCCAATATTTGGACAACTTAATGGAGAAAAACAATATCAGTGAATACAACAAAGTCAGGGAAAACAGGAATCATCGGAAAGTGTCTGTGTGCACATACTCTTCCTCTTTCCAATGTCCATGTCCGAGGTAGCAGCCTCACACAGCAGCACTATTCCCATGGTAACAGCAGCATCTGGCAGTGAGGTCAAGGTTCAGATAACAGCTGCATGTGATGCATGACGTCAGTCTACTCACACCGAGCACTTCTACAAACTACCAGTGTTGTGCTCAGGTTTATGTTTTTTTTTTTTTGTTTGTTTTGTTTTCCTCATTATTCTTCCTCAACATACACAGTGCGTAACATCATCGTACTTAATACGTAACAATAAAAACAAAAACAAATTAATTGGTTTCCAAACATTGGGGAGAAAAAGGCAATGTCCAACCTGGTTTTGACTCTTTTTATCCATTATTTTCAGGTAATTTTTGTAACTTTTCTTTTACTAAATGTTTGCTAATTTTGGGGCTGTGTCGTTAATCGTTGCCTTCTCCACGTGTTTTTGAAAGAAATCAAACCAATTTGCTCAGGTTTCAAAGCGTTAAATGATAATCTAAACTTTCAAAATTATTATTAAAATTTTTTCTAACAGCTCTTAAAATCAAGATGGCCTAGTAAACCCCCCCCACCCCCCCCCCCCGAAGCTTTGGCGACCACTAATTGGGCTTGGGACCCCCAGGTTGGGAAACGATGCAGTAAGGAATGGTTTTTGGTTTTCAGAGTTTCAGAGTGCGCTGACTGTCTGCAGACAGCTGAAGGATACTGAAGAGGAGGACAATGTGTGTCTCTGCCACAAACTGGGCCTGACTGCTGCCATGGATGTAACTCTGAAAACACACACACACACACACACACACACACACACACACACACACACACACACACACACACACAAAAAGTCACACACTACTATGAAAATGAAATCAAATTAAATTTCGAACAAGCAGAGATAAATAATGTGTTTCTATCTTACAACTTGTCCGGTGCTGGGGTTCTTGTGTGCATACGGAGGTCCTCTGATGTGGTTCCACATCTGGCCTGAAGTCATGATCAGGACGAAGCACTGAAACACACAAGAACCATCACATAAATCAGGATATGTTTGAGCTAATATTTTATTTCCTCCACACTTAGAGACAAAGGCTGGACCCAGATATTCATCTACCCAGGTATCTGTTAATTGGGTAGGTACTGCTATACTATACTATACTATACTATACTATACTATCTATCTATCTACACACACACACACACACAACTGCTGCTGTGCCTGTCACACACACAGTGACAGCAGGGATGATTATCTTATGCAGTGGTTATTAACAAGTTTTATAAACTGAGTCGAGCTGTTTCTGTGTCGCTGTGAGCAACACGTGAGCCCTCCCGCAGCTCACCACGAGTGGAGCTCTGTCCTGCAGCACAGATCAGGTGAACACTTATCATTTCAGATGCACAAAATTTAACTAACTAAATTAGAACACTGAACACAGATTACTGAATTGTGAAACTGTCTGAGTTTTTTTTAATTTATTTTTACAAATTATAAAGAGATACAGCCACTGACAAGCAGTCAGAGGCACATCAGGCTTGCTCTCAGGTAGGAACACTGAAGCTCCGTGGCACATGGTTTCTCTCTCTCTCCTAAAACACTGAAGCTACCGGGGGTCGGGATCCCACCTTTCCCTCACCTCCCTCATTCGTGAAGCGCACAGTCTCTCCCTCACACACCTTATGGTGTAACTCTGGGGAGCAAGGTGTCGGCACAGTCTGTCTGTCCACCCCTTCCCCGTATAATCTATGTGTAAAATTATACCTTGAGTTTAAATGCAGAGCGGGAGAACAGAAGTTTGATATGTTATTATCAATAGGTGTGCATTAGAGGACTGCACTGGGACTCACTATGTAGTCATCTGTGCATTGAAGTGTGTGTGTATGTGTGTACGTGTCTGTGTGTCTGTGTGTGTGTGTGTTAGTTCATGTTACCAGTGCAGAGAAGGCCCAGACGTTCTTGTTAAAGAGGAACTCTAAGTTGTGTCGTCGCAGATATGCCAGTCCTCCGATCACAGCCAGGAGGAAGCCAAGCAGGAGAGGCCCGGCGTAGTTGGGAGGACGAATGATTCGAATCTGAAAACCAGACAAACAGGAGCACATTTTTCACAGGCTCCATCATCCCCATGTCTGAGTGTGACAGTAGAGTTCAGAGTTGGGGTCAAATGTATCAAAGCAAACGGTCCACACAGTGGTGTGTTTTACAGTTACCTGCACATCAGTCCGGTCTGCCACCCATCTGGCCAGCTGCTCCGCTGCAAAGCCTCGGACCTGCAGCTCGTAGGTATCTGACCTGCGAGGTTTCCCTTTGGATGGGAAGTGGAGGAAGGTCGGAGCAGAGTTCATACTGAGCTGAAACACACAAACACCACTACTTTCAAAACACACAATATATGTAGAAGGGAGCTATCGTGGAGAATAATAATAAGTTGTCTCACCATCTGAAAGACGTCTGATCCTTCATCAAAATCCACAGATGCAAAGAAGACTTTGTTGGTAAAGGCCGAGGAATAACGCCAGGAGTTGGCCAGGACCTGGAACTCCTCATCAGCTTGTCTGAAATGAAAAGGTGCATTCAGATCCATAGGTGCAAATTCAAACAGCAGCAGTATTCTCCTGCTGCTGCTCCTGCTTCTTACCTGCAGACTCCACACTGTCTCTGTGGCTGCAGCGCCGTGAACATGATGACCACCGAGTAGTTCCTGGGAGGAGCCTTGACAAAGCGACGAAACTTATCTCCATTCATCCTGATGACTGACCGCTTAGAGGCCCACTCCATCATCTGAGTCACCTTCTCCGACAGAAGAGTCTACACAGGACACGGACACAAAGATGATGTCAGACACAACAAAATGTAGGTTTTCTTGGTTTTTACATCACAGCATCTACGTCACTTATCCACTCCCCAATCTACTGACATTACAGATTAAGCAGTGTTATTTAAAAATACTCAATGCATCAGTTCTTAATAAATACACCCCAAAAATAATTTAATTCATAAAAGGTTAAAAACCTAAATTCATGTTGTTAAGCTGTCAAATGGTACATGGTATATTTGTAAAGATTATAGCTTTACAGACCAGGCATAGAGCGCGGTGTGGAAGGGTGTTTTTTGTTAGTCTCAACTTTGTTACTGCGTAAGGCTGAAGTTAGAGTGTCGTTGAAAAGACTTAATGCACGGTCGAAAAAATTTGAAAAAATGAGCAACTCACAAAAAACAAAACGCAAATTTGTGAAGGCAGCCTCGGCCACCAGTGTGTGACTGTGTGTGTGAATGGGTGAATGGGAAAATGTAATGTGAAAGCGCTTTGAGTGGTCAATAAGACTATGTGCTATACAAGCACAGCCTATTTAACATTATCTGTATTAACACTATTTTTTTATGTTTTTCTTTCAGTCATGCACCCCAAATCTCTCCGCAACATTTGAGTAAATCACCTCTCCCATCTTTTCTAACCTCTCAACCACATTTCCTCTAAGTCCACCTAAGATTACCAACAAGTCACTGTTAACCTCCTCCCACTCTTTACTATCATTTGCCCTTGGCCATCTAGCTCTAGCCTTCTGCTCCGTGGTTCTCTCTTTGGCTGACCTGCTGACCTCAGTGTCAACTGCATCCCCTCTCACTACCTCCTCCTCCTCAGGGGCAGTGTTACTGATATCCTGCGAACTGTGGTTTTCTACCTGCCGCTGGACATCACCCGACTGACTCGACTGACTCGACTGACTTCTTAAAAAGTACTGATCGATGCGGCCACTCTGCCCTTCCTCTGCTAAACACCTTTCTTCCTTGATGAGTTTTAAGGCCTCTGACTGATGTGACTTTCTGCCAGCCACAAGGACAAACCTGAAGCATCTTGAAGCACTATTGTACTACCTTTTACCTCCACAGATAAGCTCACCTTATCCCAAATGTTGCTAGTTTTAACCCTAGCGGACAGGTCCGTGCCCCATCCCTCACTGAGTCACGTATTTGATGCATAGTCATGTCCGTTCCGATGTCTTTTGCTGTGTAATCCACCTGTGAGTCATCTTCCACCCCTGCTCTCGCTGACTCTTGGGGTATGTTGGCTGTAGCTTATTGTGGCTGTAGAAAGGCTATTACACCTCACCACTGCCGGCGTGGTTGCTGGCCCATGTCAGTATGTTCTCCTGTCAAATAGTGTTTCCGCCTGTTAATCTTTCCCTTCTCAGTGGTTAGGTTTGATAGAGGCACAGGTGTTCAAGGACCAAGTGTGAACAAAATGATTCAAGTTTTCCTTATAAAAACCATACAAAATTATTTTTCTAATAAAACAAAATTAAAAAAAAAGGTTTGGTCCACATACTCTGAGGATCAGAGGAAGGATCAGTTATATAGCTCCCCTGGGTCACCAGTGTTTGGGAGCACTGATCAAAGCTGTAGTGTTAAAATGACTAATACGCATTTAATAAAATATAAATGCATATAAGTAATATAAAATATAGCTTGTTGTATAAAATATGCAAAGTGATTATTTCATAGAAAATAAATAAATAAAACATACATAAAATAAATAATTTAAAATGGAATTGTGTAAGTGCTTCATGTAAAACTAAGCGCCAAATTTAATAAAAAAACACATTAAAACACACTTAGTGTCGTAATAAAACCATGACGTGATGAGTGCTTAAAGTATCAAAGCATTAACAGCTGAAGGTTTAGACGAGGACAAACGAGGAACATAGACGAGAAGACAAGCTAAGACACAAAACCGGAAGTGGTTCTTTATCTGAAAACTGTAGCCTACTTTCTGCGGCACTTTGAAGCAGTTGTTCGGTTTCTGCCTTTTTGCTGTGTTAAGTTATTTAACGTCAAATGAATGAGTCCTGAAAACATCTTGAAGTGGGACTCTCACTGGGTAAGACACTTGTGCTTTCGTTGGAGCGAGTCCCACACCACGTTCGTACCTGCTGCCAGACAGAGCTTCACGATAGTAACCACTGAGTGTGAGTGGAGACCACATTCGTGTCATCTGTTCCAAACTAGTTCTTTACTCCGTGACGAACCAAACACACACGTTCACGTTAGCTCATTTCTGGTTAGCTTAGCTTCGAAGGTTGGCACGGGACAACTTTGAAACCGTCGTAAACATGTCAGCCAGAGTGGAGGAACTTTATCTGCGCGGTGTTACTGAACACATGTTACCTCTTTCTTCTTCTGTGCGTCCGCAGGGTCATGGTAGAAAAGAGTGAGGAGAAAGAGCGAGAGGGAAAGTTTTCCAAACATTCTGCAACACCGCTGCTCACACTGCTGCCGACTTTATAAACGCGCGCGCGCACACACACACACACACACACACACACACACACACACACACACACACACCTCCTGTCAGCTGCCCATTGGCCAGCTCTCAGCCAATCACAGTCCGCTTCTTCTTCTTTTGGCTTTTAATGGCGGCTGATAAAGCAGCCTGTATATGCACTGCTGCCGCCTGCTGGACAGGAGTGTGGAGCAGAAGATTGGCAGGCAACAACACAGACCGCTTATGCTGCAGTGCATTTGCTCCTGTTGGCCAACATAGAAGTCAAATGTTAGCAAACTTATTTGTTTTTTAAAATCAGTAAGTTGTCAGGATTTCCTTAAAATGAAGGTCTTTTCTATTTTTCCCCCATCTTTATTTAAATGAATTGAGGTGAGCAAAATATGCAAACTATATTTTAGTGATGCCAAACTATGAACACACATTACTTGACATGTTCCCAGATGTTTTGAGGTTGACTTACCTTTCAGTGTAAGGGCAGCATGGGGACTCAGGGGTGACACCTTTGTGTTCCACATGTGGGTTTTCTGCAGGTGCTCTGGTTTCCTCCCACAGCCCACACATGCCAACTAAGCTGGTGTGTTTTTGAAGTGGCATATTACTCTTTAATTTTGCTTAAATAATAATAATAAAGATATCAGCAACAACTTAGCAGATAAACAATAACAAATAATAAAAGAATACAATTTGGTATAAACTTGCAAAACTCGTCTATTTCTTCCCTTTTTTGTCTGGAATTTCTGTCAGTCTTACAGTCTGCACACATTTCCCTTTTGCTTGATTTTTTTGACTGGTGAAAAAAAGAGAAGAGGAGCAAATGTTTTTTCTAGAAGATGACATGGGAACCGCAACACAAAACTTTTAGTTTGACATAATTAGAGACTTTTATGCCAAAAATAAATATATTTAAAAAGGGGACAAATTAGTGCATAAAAATCCATCAGGATGTAGGAAATGAAGTGATCAGTGCTAGATGTTTCAAAGATAGAATCTCCCTGCCCAATTTAGAAATGAAACCTATGTTCTTGCAATGAAGGCACAGTACTTTTTTTTTTAATAAAACAGGATTTTTAAGGGCTATAAAGTGACACACTAAATATTATTTGAAAGCCTTTAAATACATTAAATATAAAAAGCAATGCAACTGTTTACCATCCATCCATTTATCCATCATCTTCCACTGTTTACCATAATAGATCATTAAGATTTACATTTACTTATCCTTTAATTTTCATTTATTTTTTATAATCCTTATTTAAGAAAAACCCAAACAATTTACTACAGTAACCTCGTTTTTTTCTGTTCATTTTATATAATTTATAATCTTGTGCATAATATTACGTGAATAAAGTTGTAATTTCAAGAAAAAAGCTAAGAAAATTGGTAAACTTCCTAGAATTAGTTTTAATATTACAGCATTAAACTTGTAAATATCTGAGAAAAAAGGCTGTGATATTACAAGATTAAACTTGTGAATTTACAAGAAAAAAGTCCTATTATTATAGTCAGCAGGACGGTAGGAATGGGCATGGACTAGATGGGAAGGAGCACTGCAGCCAAAGATCACCTGGTCCAACATCTGGCGAGCAGATTTCCAGGGTGTCCCTGGAGCTGTCTGCAATGTCCTGCCAAGCACATCAAACCTTCACGTCTGGGGAAAAAGCGAGACCCCTTCCTGCCCTCTGTGTTCGGGGAGAGGGACCGTGGAACGCCTCTTTAGCAGCTGCCCAAAGGCCCTCAGTGACAATTTTTATGTGGACTAGATCTTTCAGTTAGGGACAAATGTCTATCAGAATGGACTGTTACCTGTGTGCATGTAGCTGAATGTAGAGTAGATCATGGTGTGAGGTACAAATATCTATCAGATTGAATCACTGCCTGTGTAAATGTGGCCTTATAATTGGAGGTTTATCATTCTGTGTGCATTTGCTTATCTACAGTAATAAAAATAAACTGCAATTAGACGGATATCTCTCCTGCATGTAACATCTGCTGTACTGCTCCACTGCCTGTCAGACTTTTTACACATACTCCCATCTAAAAATGGTTTTAAGTTTTAATTAATATAAAGCAGTTTTATACAAAAAACACACACTGTGGTAGAAATTGTTAATAGTAACTGTGTAGTACCATATGCAGTTTAATAGTGATATTTCCTGAAACAATTATTGTACCATGAAAGTCACATAATGTTGCAACCCTACTGTCTGTTCTTTTGTACACTGCTGAACCACACACCAAGCTGCCCATGAGCAAGGCATGCCACCTCCGGAGAATGTGTACAGCAGCAGTCTGAAACACAAGGCATGCATACTGAGCAGCTGCTCCAAGCTTTGGCTGGCTGATGAAACAGGGTCATGTTTACAGAGACTCTTGCACCTTCATACATGATACACGTCACATTAAATTCATATCAGGCTGTCTCATTAACATACATCTATTTGTAATAAAGGCAAAGGGCAATAACAGCCATGACATGCAGTATCCATGTAAAACTGCTGCATTGTTTAAGGTTAAGTGGACTAATTAAACGGTAGCATTGTGTTGCTAAAGATGAATGAACAGAAACACATCTGACACATCATCCTATAAAGGTGAATCTGTTAGCAAAGAGCTGCTCATTTCTCATTTCTGAAAACCAGAGCCGTTACATTTGTACATTACTATGTTGCAGATGCCTTGAAACTTTACGTTTCTGAACATGTCAGCCACACTGTGGTCCACGCGTGGTTAAGAAATACAGTGGTAGATACACATCCACTGAATTCAGGTGAGGAAGAAATTTATTTTAAGTCTTATTTTGGTGCAAAGATTAGTTCATTAGCAGGAATGCAGCACAACATAGAGGTGAAAGAATTTTATTTAACTTTTTTAATTATATGTGAAAATCCAATAAAACATTTTGTTCCTAAAAACAATGAATGGTCATGATAAATAATAGTAATCCCAAGGCTAAACAAAATAATGGCGGTTCTTATTTTGGCCATAATCGTGCAGCCCCAGGTGTTTGGCTGAAGATGTTTCGATGCGATTTGGTACTGCGTATTTTGGGCGATACCTTAAACATGTTGAGCACCAATTCCTAGCCCTAGAATGAATAGATCTCTGTGTCTGTGTTTCTGGGAGAAAACCTACAAAGAAAACTATCCCCACGTGCTAAACCACATACACTCCCACAAGCTTTAGGATTCTGTCATATAAATGGGGCTCCAGCAGTATCACAATATTAAGGTAAACCAGGATATTTAGAAATCCTGAATATGTCTTTTTAAATGGTATTGTAAATACATGTATTCCTCTTTCTTTTAAACTCACTGTATGTAGTGCACAGCACGTACCACCAGAGCTCAGTCTCTGGTCTCTACTGGTGGAACAGGCAGCTGAGCTGAAAGACACCACGACACCTTGTGGTGGAGGAAGAAGTTACAGGACTGCAAACAGCCGGTGGCCAGCAGGGAGAGAGAGACTGTGGGGAATAGCAGCATGTTTTTTTAATCTAACTTGGTGAATTACGGATTTATTTGGACCGAACCGGAGCTGGTGATTGTTGGAACAGTGGACTTACTAACTAGATTACTAGCAAGAGCAACCAAGACGATTTGGTTGAGTTTTATTTTGTTTCTGTTCAGTTTGAAAGAAGAGTGTTTTATCCCGAGTTATTGAGGTTGTTAGGCCTTGTCAGCCTTCTGTGACCAAGAGAGAGTTGAATTCAAAAGGTGCTCAGTTGAATTTCTCTGTTTAATAAAGAAATAGGTGATAGTATTACTTTTCTCAACATTTTATGGGTTTCTATTATGCTGTATTGTATTTATTAGTCTGAAAAGCTGAAAGTAAGTAGCGCTGCACACTTACACCATCATAAACTGAATACCCTGGTGAAATTTCAGGAAGGTATGAAATATAACATACCGCCAAAGCCTAATATAAATTAGTGTTTTCAATGTCTCTATGATAGGAAATCTTTAACTGACCACACATCCAAGACTAATGTGATGAAGAGAAATAATGCCAGAGGAGCAGTACTGGACTGGGCTGGAATGAGGACTGACTGGTACCAGTTCTGCAACTCTACACCAGTTTAGAAAGTCTAGGAGCCACTTCTTATCTGATGAATAAAGTCCTAGCAGAAATGTGTTGGCAGCAGATCAGTGTGTCTCAGGGCAACCGCTAATGTGAGGGATGTTATGAGTGCACTGAATAAAAACTGTCACCTTTTGTGGTTTAATGCACTTCAGACCAGGGAGTTACTGGGCTTACATATGATTATTGGAGGTTATTTTGTTAAACGTCTGCAAAGCCTCTTTACCTCAGAGCTGGAAATTACATCACACCCAAGTTGACTGTAGTCCAACAACAAGTCGGAAACCAAAATGTTAGCAATACCAGTTCTAGCCAGGTTAGCCACTGTTAGCAGTATCAGCATAAAACAACACATTACGTGGTATCCTGAGCATAGAAACACCGTAGCAACATGTCCACAAATAGGCATTGGACAGGACTGCGTGTATGACTATTTTAATGAGACACAAATAAGACAAGTGCTAATAAAACATATATTACTACAGCTTTCACCACTGTTGATGGATGCACAGAGCAGTTATCTTGGATTTTGAGGTCAGAAATTTGACTTCAGGGGGGTTTCATGTTAAAATTTCCAACGGGTAACAAAGATATTCCATCTTCCCAGAGCAAATAAAGCGTGACCTTCCACCACCAAGCATTACTCTGTATCCTAATATAAAGAACAGGTTTGGGACTAAGGGACAAATCACAGCTCATTTTTAAATTCATGATAGAGACAAACTCTGAGATGTGATTAGGCAGAAATAAGGTAGAAACCAGTGACAGTGGTGGGGCGGGAAACAGACATTAAGTGCATTCTGTCTGGATTATAGACTATATATAAAGATGGACAACATTAGACCAACCGGACCAAAGATGGCACCTTTTCATTTCAATGGAGTTATTCGCCTAGCGCATATGCCAGAAGTTTTTTCACTACCGGGTTTACTTCTGTGATATGCGGCCCACAAAATATACACATTACTGTTTGTCCTGCTGGCCCCGCCCACATGTTCCTGCTCGCCTCATATACTGCTTTTCCACCAAAATTAGCAGTGCATGTGGGCTTTTCAAACATGGGTTAACACACTAAAAATGGGCTATAGACTCCTTGCGTATTGCCAGTTGAGTGTACATGGCTCTGCAGCAGAATAGTATGACTTTTTCTGTATATATATATATATATATATATATATGCTTTTGCAGTGTAATTATATGTTGTGCGGATGGCTGGACATCACCTATCACTACTTCGTGATATGCTGATGTGTGGTGTTGGTTCAGAATGCGGCCAGACGGCACCTGTCATGTCTTCATGATCCCCTCCAGGAGTGTGGTGTTTCCTTCCCTTCTGAATGTGATGTTTTTTTTCTACCATGTGCCTCTTTTGTCTAAACCTAACCATCCGTGTCAGCATGGGCTTTTGTTAATGTCCTGATATTGGTTGCCATGTGCTTTTGTTGCCTAACAAAACCACATGCAGCATCATCCCACGATGTGCTTTTGACATCACAGTAGTGGCATATTGAAACATCAGCAGCAGGTGCAGATAGATACCTGGAGCGTGATATGTAGACACGGAAGTCCACTGCAAAGTGGCAACATGTGACTGATGGGATGAGAACATGTTGCCGATTCACTGACGTGGAAGGGGCGGGGTACACTGCAGTCAGTCACCAGGGAGCAATCCGAGATGTTTTGGCTTCACATTCGGGGAGTTGTCATGTCGTCCATCTTTATATACTGCCTTTGGTCTGGATAATCAAATAAATACTTAAATCAAGTGAAAAATGAAGATTCTTAGGAGTTATCAGTGGGGTTATGTCAATCCCTTTAGAACCAGAGGAAGCAGAGTGTGATATTTCACACCTGATTAATTCAGTGAATAGTGTTATTGTGCTGAGCTTTTCTATGTTGGCCAATGAAAGGGTTCAACAGAGAGGACTATCCAGTTCCCCCCAATTCTTCACAAAATTCTAATAACAATAGAAACACAGAGCATGGAGGTGTTTGCATTTGTAGTCAGTCATGGTACAGGATGGAGCAGACAGTTTACGTGTGTTTGGATGCAGTTAGCTTAATAAGTTGCTTCTTGTCCAGCCTGAAATCAAACCATGTGAGAGAATTCTTCCTCTGATGGTTTCACGGGGGAACAGACTGGGAAGAGGAAAAAAAGAAAACCAGAAATATCTTTTATTGCACTACGAAGTTTGCTGTGACTTCACCAATAGTAACTGGGTCAATCACCTGCTGTCTATGGAGTAACCATGGTGACGGGCTCTCATAGTTTCATCTGTCTGCCATGAAGGCCAGCATGTTGCCTTCAGCAGGCTGAATGATGACACCATCAGCCCTGATCACACCAACTGGCAATGTTTCTTCCTTCATTCCTTCCCAGTCCTAAGCTGTGATGATACCACACAGTGTCATTGCTCAGTGATCTCTGAGCCAATGAGCAGTGAGAATAGAGAGGACACATGAGGAAGGGCTCCATCAGATGTCCTCAGTCCTGCAGTGTGTGTTCGGCTGAGCTGCTCTGTGCAGCTCGTTGCTGTTTCTTCTTGTAGCTTGGCCAGCGACAGACGGGGCAGCAGTGTCTGCCTGCTGCCAGCCACACCACGATGCACTGCTGGTGGAAGGCGTGGCCGCAGGGGAGACCCATCAGCAACTCCTCGCTCACAAAGTTCTCCAGACACACCACGCACTCTGAGCACTGCAGCATGTCACAGGGCCATGCCGACCAGTCGCAGCGCTGATGGTTCGAGACGCCCTCAGGTGGGAGGCAGCCATCCTCCAGTGCCCTGTCAGCTGATGGTGAGCTCCCATTCCCATGACGACAGCAGGATGATGCAGCGGCAGCACACTGACAGCAGCTGGGGTCCATGTTGTTGTCCATAGAGAGCTGTGTATCTCTGTCCTCGCTGCTCAGTGATCTCCTGTGTGTTTGCCTGCTGTGTGGAGGTTCCCTTGGACCTGCAGGACAGGAATCCATCAGCTCGCCGCTCTCTGTGTCCGACTGTGAGCTATCTGTCTTTTCATCAGACACCTCCCCCCTTTCCTGACGGACCGCTCTGAACCTCCAGGTGGGCAAGGCTTTCATATAGTCCATGTTAACTAACGGGCGAAGCCAGAGATCAGGGAACGCCAAGCGCTCAAATAAGAAGTTGGGGTCGTCCTCCCAGTCTGAGTGGTCAGATGGGACCTGCTGCAGTGATGCGATTGGGTGGAGCAGGTAGGAGGTATACCAGTCCCACAGACTGGCCAGCCACTCCAGGTTGGTGGTGCTGTCCTCCTGGCTCCGGATGCCACAGCGGCGTTTCTTCTCAAAGTAGTCGACCAGCAGGCCGTGGGCCAGGTAGGTGGACAGGAAGAGAGCTGGGTGGGAGGAGTAGAAGGTCCAGTCAGCTCTCACCAGGCTGGCCAGTGTAGTGGTGTCAGCATAACGAAGCAGCTTCAGGCTGTACCCATACAGAGTGTCCAGATAGGGCAGCTGGAGAAGGGCCTGGAAGGAGTCATTAATCACTTATTAGTGATCAGCTTCAATCAATTCAACAATACATTTATTAAAAGATGTTTACATGATGTCGGAAAAAGTGGAATCATTGTGGAATCAAACTGGACTTTTAAAGTACATGTAAACATGTTAGTCTGACTGAAATCGGACTAAAACGAATTTCTCAAAATCAGACTAACACACCCACATAATGTGATTGGAAGGTGAGCTGTTCCATCATGTCAACACCTCAGTCAGACTTTGGTCTCGGCGTTCAGCGCATGCTCCTCATCGCCAAGCTGACTTCCCTTGGGTAGTGAATCAGGAGATGAATGAAATATCAAACTCGGGAGTGATAAACTTGAGTGCAATCTTTGATCTGTCTTCACTCCGGTGCTGACGGGGCGTGTCGGCAGATAAAAGACTTCCGTAAAGACTGCTCTGGAGGGTCCTCACTCATCGCCCCTCAGAGGTCCCTCCTCGATTCTCGATCCTTGGCACAAATAAGTGCTTTGGTACGTCCTTCAAGATGGCGCACCAAGACCGACTTCCAGTCCCAGCGAGGATCGCGGAGCAAGGAAATGAAAAATAAGAGACTTGGGATCCAGCCTATACCACTTTATACTGCAGTTTAAAGTCTCTCTCTGTCACAGAGATGAAGATATACAAAGATGTTTGTTTTAACTCAACTTTCTTGCTTCCCTTTCAAAACAAAAGTCCTCTGACTGTGTCTCTGTGGACAGGATGCAGTCAGTTGCTGATACAATGTATTTTATTTTGAAACATTTACAGGATGGGGTTGTCAGCTGTGCAGGAGCTTGGACAACTTAATAAATGAGTGGAATATGTGATTATAAATATGAAAATACAGCACTCATATCAGCAGGCAGCGATATGCTTTAAGGCCCAGTTCAGGCTGGACTATTTTGATGCAGGAAGAATGTACTAGTTATAATTACTTCTGTTAGATAAAGTTATAGTGTTATTCAAATTGCACTAATTTTATTGTAAGATGTTTTGTTGGACTGCTAGATTTGAGGTTTGTTACTGTAACAAAGAGTAACTGTTTTGTTACTCCTCTTAAAAGTGACTTGATTTTTACTTTGTTTTATTTATTTTGCTGTTGAATTGCTAAATGTAGATTGTACTACATTTCTTTTACTTGAGTGGAACAAGCTCTTGCATTCATTTTATTGTAAAACACAGATTACCAGTTAAGACTGAGCTGTGTTTTGTTGGGGAATAAAGCCCTGCAGCACAAGACAAGTTTTAAAATGTTATTTTCAGTAAATTCGTTGTTGTTGTTGTTGTTGTTATATTATTCGAGTAATAAAAAATAATAGTTAGATCAATTTAAAAAATAATCAATAGATTAATCGAAAAAAATAATCGTTAGGTGCAGCCCTAGATGCATGGCTGTGGCACAGATCAAAATAGCAAACAGAGCTCTTCAAGAAGTGTTGAACAAATGTTTTCTGGACTTTTCTTTGTGCTGTGTTCAGACACCTTTTACAAATACTTAAACCTCTGGACCTTGAGCTAATTGATTTCTTTGGAAAACTTGGGGAAGAAGGCAATGAGCAACTTCGCAAGAAATAATTAGATTTAAAAATTCTATAGATAAAAAAGAAGCTAATAAAAATTACATACATAATTGTCATTATTATATTTCAAGGACAATATATGCCCTGGCCCTTGCCGAAGCACGATGTAATTAACGCTGGCTCTTGAGCTTTTGCTTGAACTACAAGCTGTACTTCCACATTTTCGTATTGCCTGCCAACCCTGCTGCTGCCAAGGATTATACAGCTTATCAAGAGATACACCCGCCCCTCTCTCTGCCATTAAAACTCTGCACGAAATCTGATCAATCTGTAAACTCGGAAGCGCTGATCAATTATGAATCGATGTTTACATGCACAAAATAGTCCCATTTTTGCACTTATTCTGAAAAAGACAATAATCCTACTGAGCAGTTTGTATGGATACTGAAAATGAATATTGCATTAACACTCGCATTTACAGATAAACGTGCAAACTCTGATTAACCTGCTCCAACATCATTAATCATGTCATTTTTCGTCTTAGTATTGTGATATATTTTTTCACAGTTTGGGGTAGACTTGTTGGACCATGTGAACTCACAACAGCATCCCTCTTTCATTCTTTCAGCATCTCCTTGAAAAGGTTGGTGTGATATAGTATATGCTGATATCTAAGTCTGTCATAATGAATCAAAGTAGATGTCTTTCTCTTTCAGACCAGATATGTGGGATATTCTTTTGAGTAAGCATCTCTATACCAGCCTGTAAACTGTTGGCCAGTTGGTTTTTATACAATGTATCCATGACAATGCACAGAGCCAACTGTAAACGGACAAAAGGCCATGTGTCGCATACTGCAGGCAAAAAAAAAAAGAAAAACAGACGCATATTCTGAATTGGCTATATAAACATCCAAATATTGTTACGAAAAAACAAATAATACTGGCATGTCCCACATGTCTTAATTGGAAATTGCTACATTTGGAAAAGGGCCTAATTTGGAATATTTAATTGGAATATGCTTTTTACATGACCCGCATCAAAATCAGAATATTATCATAGTTGGAATAATAGGGGAACATGCATGTAATTGTAGGCACCCCAACACTGGGAGAAGCAGTTGTTCAACAGAAGAAGAATTTGTGGAAGATGTCTGCTGTGAGAAATGTGTGGTGTGAATGATTTCCTACCACAACAGGTAGCCAGGACACCAGCAGGATGGAGTTGTAGGTTCCAAGTGTTCGGATCAGAACTACAAATCGTTTCACTGTTGCTCCCTGAACATAAGAAGGAAAAAATGTTAACCAGAATCTGGACATGAATGCAGAACTGACTGTATCTCTGTATTCTCTCCCTCCAGCACTGTGGAGAACAGATTCAGAAAATGAAATGAAATAAAGTGTATAAAAAGTATTCAGATCCTTTAAATAAAACTAGCTGTAGCATAGCACAGTGTAGAAAAACGGTTAGTCCTGCATTCAAAATATTACTCCAGAGTCACCTATAGAAGAGAGCAAAACATCCGCAAAGACATCCAAAAATGCATGCCAGGCCTGTAGTTGGCAGTGTAACTTTGTAATGACACACCATAGAAGAACATAAAGGTGTTCTTCTACAGAGCAGTGAGTATAAACAACCAAGAAGATGACTGTGAACACACGCAGGAGAACGGGAAGCGTTAATAACCTCAGTGGTCAGCAGTAGAGATGGCAAATTCAACACTTTGAAACGTTTCAATACTTTTAAACCATTGTTTTGAAACGTTTTGAAACGTTTCAAAACCTGTTTGCTCTACATTGGCATCTCCTGGTAAAGCTTGCATTGCACCCATTTATCATTGTTTATGTTGTAAGCTCCCTTTTCCCCAGCCTAAAAGCCTGTATAGCTATAATATAGTTACATGTATCTATATAAATCTATAAATATATCTATGTGTGTATATTTATTTATATATAATATATTATTATATTATATTATATGTATGTATGCATGTATCTGTCAATCTATCAATCTACCAACAACTCAGTTCAATTCGCACAATTCTCCCTCTACTTTTCGCCACAACACAACACTTCAAACGCTCTTTTGAAACTGTCTGTCAGGGTTTGCTACCGATCACATAATGTTTCAAAACCCGTCTCGAGCTACGTGCCGAAGCCGGAAGTGATGAAACGTTTCGAAACAATTTGATCTTGGGTGTCGAATTTGCCATCTCTAGTCAGCAGCACAAACACAGCTCGGTAGTCCGCCATTTTTGTTATTGTTGTCTTCCTGCTCGTGCATGGCTGTTTGTGTGAAACGTAATCTGCATGCGTGAAGTGCATCCTTGCATTGGCAGTTTACATGTCAACGGAGGGGGTGGCGTTTTCAAAAGATTATACTCTGGTCTCAAAACTTTGCGTTTTCAGGCCCCCAAAATGCTGTTGTAGTGTGATCAAAGGCCAAAACTGCACTAAAAGTTTAATGTTTCATGCAAGAACTGTTGCCGTGTAAACAGCCCCAAAGTGTGGAGTAAGTGTTCAGATCCTACAAATAAGACTAGCTGTAGCACAATGTGAAAAACAAAACAAATTCAAACATTATTCTAAGTAAAGTACAGTATTTCCACAACCACGTTTTAACCAACAAATTGTAAGCATCAAAGTTCTTCAGAATGAACCTGTATAGGTCAGACCTTGATATTTCAAAATTCAAGAGACAGGCTGCACAAACATGTAGGCAGCCTGAGCATGAAGCTCGCAGAATGCAGCTGATGTATGTAGTGGAATACAAGGTTCATTATTTCCCTTTTGGTATCTAGAAGAGGAGGATCAAGTCAAATACCCAGGGGAAATGCATGTACCTCAAAATTGTACTTAACAGTCAATGCACAGTTAACTATCACCGCTGTGTCTACTGGATAAACAGACAGTGACCTGTGTAATGAAGAGGTCCATCCAGGCCAGCAGATTGATCAGGACCAGACTGAGGACAAACAGGTCATTGACCTCCGGCTGGACTGAACGCAGGAACGTATCCATGGCAGCCAGGGACAGAAACTCCCCAGTACTAAACAGAGAAGAGGAGGAGGGAAAGAGGAGTGGAGAAGAGGTAGAAAAGAGGAGAGAGGAGGAGGAGGAGTACAGGAGAAGAGGTGGAGACAGGGAGTAGAAAAAAGAAGCTGAGACAGCTGATTGACATCTGTATTTGTTTGTAGAAACAATAACCCAGTCTAATGCTGCCTTCACGTGCTCCTCGGAAACATAGCATTTAAAAGTAAATAGCACATGAACGGCTCTCTAAAGTTATAATTACAAGTCAGAAATTGAGAAATTGCGATGACACCCGAGTTGTGATGTTAGCGGGACATTTCAGGGCAGCAGAAATGGTGGAAAGCTTGAAAACAGTGTCAAGAACTGATGGGAAAGAATTACATATTTTGTAATTTTCTTCCTAGTAGCTATCGTATACTTTTAGTAGTTACACATTTTAGTAAAAGCATCTATTAGCTGTAGCAAGCAAGTAAACTTGAACTATAAAGCATGCCAGGCGAGTATACTGACATTGATAACGTTAAATTAGCTTGCTATAATTAACAATACAACTTTGATGAAAGAGTTTAAAAAATCATCTAAATGTCTAACTATCCCTTATTATGCATGTTGCATTATCTTGTATTCCTAGATGCAGAGTCAAGCCTTTTTTTTTTTTGGTAAAACATCAGCCACAAAAAAACAACCATTTTACTTCTAACGTGTATGTTTGTTGCTTTTTTCTGACCACAGCACTCGAATCCGTGTTGTAATGATGACTGTACGACTGGGAAGTAGGATATTTCCGAGGAGCACGTGAAGGCAGGGTAATTCCCACGTTTGATCATCACCTGTTGCCATAGCGATAAATGCCCTCTGGCATCTTGAGAATGTAGGCGGGGCTCTGTGTCACACCGATCTCTGATAGGCTGCTGTGGTTGTCCCAGTGACGCACATCCACGAAGATGAACTCGATCCTGCCGGTGAACTTGACGGACAGTGAGGAGAAGAAGGCGGGCGGCTGGGACAGATGGGCGAACAAGAACATCTTCACCGGGTGGGTGGGGTCAGGGCGCCACTCCTCCACCAACTGCTCAGAACGACGCAGAGTTTTGACTCGATGAGCCACGTGCGAGGTCATCCATCGAAAGATGTGTTCCGTTTCGATGCGGCGGCCATTGTACTCTTTAAGCATGACTTTGCCCTTCGACGCTGAGGTCTGAGGAACAGACATTATGAGGGTGGAGCGCTGCCAGCCACGCTTGATACATGACCTGCTGGGCGGAGCAGAGAGCGCCATGGCAGACGTTACCCAAGGTACACATGACATGTATGAACTGACCATTGCTGGGTGATCTTTAACCCTTAGGGCCCGCTTTTATATTACAGACACTTATATTGCTCCGCACACAAGATGCACTTTTCAAAATCAAGCTTTGAAAATATTATACATTAATATTATTTTTACTTTCATTGAGATCATTTTTATCCAACATAAGTCCCAATCATATATATATTCATTCATTTTCAGAATTTTAACCCTTTAAATGCCAGATTTTTGTCATGATGTCACTGTTTTTAGATTAAAAACACGCGTGCGCACACACACACACACACACACACAAAATACATTATTTTAAACATGCTAATTGCGAAGTAGATTTTTGCTTCTGACAGTCTGGGATATGTCAGTGGTTAGCAGCAACATTAATTGTGACAGTGCACCTAGTGGAAATAGCATGTACTTTCTCCATATGCTGAATATGGTCAAAATAACATAATCAAGTGGAAAATAGTCAAAATGACAAATTCTAAGGGAAAAGCCCAGAATGACACCCAGAAATAATACAATGCGTGTTTTTATGCTTTGGTGGCTGTGGGATCATAAATGTCAGTTTGAATGGGTTTCAGTGGAGCATTTTTTACACTTCACAGTCTGAATGTAACTATTTAGTTTCCACAGTGTATTTTAGACTTATTGTAGGAGCTGAGCTGGAAATTCAAAGATTAAACAAAAATACACAATCTTGCAAAAATGTATGCCATATTAATGAACACAGCTAAAATTATTTAAAAAAAGAAGAATGAAAAGCGTGTAAAATGCACAAAACAGTCTCACTGTTTGCTGCCCACACTTACAATGATAGTGATGACATCACCACATCAAATGTCCTGTTCCACCAGTGTGTGAATGTGTGTGTGAATGTGACATGAAGTGCAAAAGCGCTTTGAGAGGTAAGAAAACTAAAAAAGAACTATTCAAGTACAGGTCCATTTATCATTTCAAGTACATCGGATTTAAAGTCACTCAGTTATGGCCGTTTCCATGAGTGGTGATAATGCACTAATAATAACAACACTTGCATACATCGTCAAATCTTTATACGGCTGCATTTAGCATTCAGGAATGAAGGCATTGTGAGGGAAATCTGCCTGACCATTTTTCTTTTCTCAGTCAGTAAGGACAAATTTTAACATTTGATTTGTGGGAGGGAGGCCCTGCTTCTCACCTGTAGTCATTAGAGCAGTTGAAGGTTCCAGTTCTGATCCCAAACTGGGACACTTTCTGCACCATCTTCCCCCAGTTGGACTGGCTGAGCAGAGCGTCACGGTCCTGAGCGATGACCTGCAGGTACACACAGGGACATGACATGCTCACACAACTAGCACAACGCAAATCTCATGAAAGCCCCTCTGACAGGCTCATCTGGCATTGCACTCTGCTTGTTAGTAGTTACTCCCGAACACATTTTTTTCCCCGATCCGAGTTATTTGATATTGAGTATGTGCAGATATTGAGTCCCACTCCGCTACTCGTATTTACCTGGATAATCCAGCTGCACACTTCAGCTACTTTAAAGTTATTCAGATCAAGCCGGCATATGTGCTTGACAGTTTCATAGCTCTGCAATGCAATACAAGAAAAAATCTCTGCATCCAAACAAAACAATTCCTTAAGGTTATTTTTTTATTTTTTTACTTAAATAACAAAGTAATTAAACAAAAAATATTAGATATGGCTCTCATCACTATTCCACTTAGTGCAGCACAAGAAACAAAGTAAAATGTGTCTTCAGAAAATGCTCTCAAATCCACTTACTGCAGCACTTTAAATAAAAGTATACGGTATACTGGAGGATTTAGAAATCCTGATGGTATGATTTTCAATACAGTCAAAAGCGTCACACACAAGTACTGTCTTATACTATGTAAGCCCTCTGTGAAATTCAAGGAAGGTATGAAATCATAAAAAAATAGATAACACCCAAGCCTAGAGCTCAAATTTTAAATATACAATTAGCTATCACCCATGTCAATATTACTGTTGACAACAGTAATATTAAAGAGATGTCGAGGCAGAACTCAACAAAAAATATTTTAGTCAGACAATCTGACGTGTATCAGTTCAAGTTGGTTTCGCCTAAAGTGAAGCTAAGAACCAACCTGACCAGGACCAGGCTACTTTGGAGGGATACGTTTACACTGTAGAGAGGTCAGACTTATTTAAACCAACTTAACGAAGAAAAAAAATAAAGCCATGTTCAGTGGAAAATCTGGTTGAACTGGTATTCTGACTTTATGACACACCCCTCAGATCTCAAAATGCAAATAAAGAAGGCAGAACTGGTGCACCTGTCAACAAATGTGGTGCATCCCAGCTGCTGTACTTTATCTACCTCTTTTTCCTCTGTAGAGGAAGGACTCAGCTGCAGTTTTCTCACAGGCACTTCAGCGTAGCAGGGGAGGCAGTTAGTTGTCCCTTTTTCGAGTGCTTTTACCTGAACAAGCCATATCCCGTCTTTAGTGTCCTCCACTAATTCATAGAAGTGCATCTCCCCGCTGAAGTGTGTAGTGCTGGCATCTCCTGCCTCTGTCTGCTCCGACTCTTTCTTGATGGCTGAGTACAGCTCCCCCTGCGTCAGCTCTCCTGTGGGGGGACAAAACAGCGCAGTGATGAGACTTATCCAACCAAACCAAAGCAAACATTTAAATACAAGTTGTTACAGTTTACACTAAACTGTAACATGAGTAAGAGTTTGAATACAGCTACCCAAATTTTACTTGACCACCAGTGCAGATATTGACACATTTTCCTGTTTACTTTCTTCCCTGCCCAAGCCTGATATGTTGGAATTTTCAACATGTGAAGCATGTTTATATTTGTAGTAGTCACTGAAATTTTCTGCACCGCTGCTAATGTTAAATCACGTGTCACCAAACGTTGTTATTGGGCCATTTTATATTTTCTATTGACTTTTACAGACGTGCAAATATTAAAAAAAACAGCTTTAACTAATGTTAACTAATGCTGCTCCAGTCTGTAAATGGTTTCCCCTAACCCACACTGGGACAGCTGATGGATATAACTGCTGGGAGATACAGTGATTAAATGAATTTATGTGTCACAGCAATGCTTTTGAGTTTGAGGTGTAGTATTTGTTGTCTTAATATCAGAAAACAATAGGATGTGAGTAATCATGACCCTGTTTGATTTTTAACTTTCTATTTCTTTCTTTTTTCTTATTAAATAATTTCAGGTAATTTTCATGTACTTTTTTTTTAATTTCTTTCTCATTTTTCGGTCATATACTCTTTTGTTGCTTATTGCCTTCTTTCTATGTTGTTTGAAAGGAATCAAGCTAATCTGCTCAAGTTTCAAAGGGTTAAACAATGTTGAAGAAAAATATTTAAGTTGGTGTGATTTCTGACAAAAAATATGGGACACAAAGGCAATGAGCAACTTGGTGATTAATTTTTCACAAATTTCAAGAAATTAGTAGATTTAGAAAAGCATTTTTTAAAAGCTAGGGTAAAATGTCTAGGAGAAAAAATGCTAATGGAAAACTATATTTATAATTATCATAATAACATATATGAATTATTTATTATTCATTATTCATTGTTTGGTTCTTTTGTTGTTTTTTTAGACGTTTGCCTGCTCTTTAAAATCATTCATAATGCTGCTGCTCCTCCTTTGAAAAACTTAATTACACTCAGCTCAGAAAAAAAAACAACACAAGTCACTTGGTCAGGGGAAAGTGCAGTATTCCAAAACCCAAGACTTCTTTTGGGAAATTATCTTTTTCTTTTGTGGCCATAAATGAAGAAAATTCTGGTAAGAAACTTTTCATGCTGAGGTTCTTCAGGACCCCGCTGATGACCCTTATGTTTAAAAATAATTTTACCAACAAATGCTGGAGAAACTGTGGTATGGTCGGCAACCACATCCACATTTTTTGGGACTGCCCAAGAATACAGACATTTTGGAAGAACGTTGAAGGATAAATGGAGAGAATCCTGAAATTGGTCATTCCTTTGGATCCATTGTTTTTTTTATTGGACGTATTGCCTGATCACAGGTTTACCACAAACAAGCGTCATATGGTGCATATTCTGCTGATGACTACAAGAAAAACAATAACCATCAATCGGCTGAAACCTAACCCTCCTACGACTGTTCAATGGTTGCAAAAAGTCAAACACGTCTATATGATGGAGCGCATGACAGCTCAACTACAACTAAAACTCCCTATTTTTAAACGAAGATGGGCATCAGTAGTTGATTATCTTGGTAAGAAACCTTTTTATTTCCCTTAGCCTTTGTTTTTTTCCCCTCCTTTTTTATTTATTTATTTTTTAAAATAATTTCCAGTTGTATATGTATGTACTGTATGTGGGTGTGTATGTTTGTGTAGGTGTGTATGTATATATACATGTATGTATATATATGTATGAGTATGTTTGGATGTGGGTATATGTACATGTGTCTGTATATGCTTATATATTTTTTATACTTTTATCCTTATTGTTTTTTTAAATCTTTTTTAAAGTATTTTAAAGCTTGGTCCTTCATGCACTCCTGCATGTATGTCTGCATGTAGGTATATTATGTATACCAGCATGTGTGTAGTATGTGTATGTGTATACATATGAGTTATGCTTAGGTGTATGTGTATGGATGGATGCATGTAATTATGTTCATGGAAGGTGTATACATGGGTATGTATGTATGTCTACTATGTAAGTATCAACTACGGTGCTATGGTGAATCTTTGCCCACTTGTGCAATTGTGTAGGGTAAGACAGCTCTCTAGGCTTCTGTTCTGCAATGCTAATTGCCTGTTCATTGATGTAAATGGCAATAAAGTTAAAAAAAATAAAAAAGTTTTTTTTCACAAATTCCAAGAAATAATTAGGTTGAAAAAATTATCTTCAAAAAGCCTAAGAAAATGTCTTGAGAGAAAAGTAAAATGCAAAGGGAAAACATTTATCATTATTGTAATTACATATATAGATTAACTGTTGTATTTTTAAGCACTTTTTCGAGATCATTTCCTTGATTTATTTTTTTTGTAATTTCTATTTCTTGCTATTTTTGGCAAGAATAAAACAAAAGATCTGTACACCATAGTAAAAGCTCCCATTAAAGGTTTTAATTGTACAACATTTTCGATCAAACAGAGATTTGAAATACTGCACCTGTAAAATACGTTCTTCATAAACATCAAAACATGTTGAAGAGATTTTTATTTTTTTAATTTTTAACAATTACATAACATTTTCATTTAGAGAAATGTTGTGTAATCTCAGGCCTCAAACATGTTATGAATGTTGCTTTGAAAATGTTCTTCCTTTGTTCTCATGTAACATTGTGGGAACATGATCTGCCACTTCTCAATATCAACAGAATAACCTCAGAATGTTGCAGTTAAAGTTTTGCGTCTTAGTCAGCATTAACCTTACAGGGAAATTATTTGAAAAGATAAACATCCTTAAAACGTTCTTTGAACATTAGATTAAAAGGTTTTCTTTTAAACATTGTTGCAACTTGTAGGTAACGTTAATCAATGTTGTGGGAACGTTCCCTGCTAGCTGGGAGTACTAACTGTAATAACAATGTGAAGGATTCGGGCTCTGACTTGGTGTCAGACTGAATCCAGATGATGTGGCATCTCCCAGCCCTTAAACATGAAACCAGCAGATGACTCATCATGTGTGACCTTTACCTGATTTCTCCACCAGCTCGCTGACATCCTTCTTCTCGGCCAGTCCAGAGTACCCCAGCCCCCGACACTCCAGGATGGTCTTTAACTTCTTATAGCTCAGAGTAACTGGATCCACCAGCTGAGTTGCGAACATGCCTGTCTCATACCAGACTACCGCCTCAAAAATCCTCGCTATTGTAAACAACACTATGAAATACAGCAACAAAAAGAAGAGTTTCAGCCACATCTTGCAGCTGGACGAGAGCGCAGCTGGACCACACAATGTCTGTCTGGGAACCCGCACAGGCTACACGGGCTTCATCAACTTCCCAGCCATTCACAGCGAATATTAGCTTTATGTTCAATAGCTGTACGTCGCTCGGAGCTTCATCGTTTTATCGAGTGTGGCTGGAAAGATATCTTCCGACCGTTCCCTTCCTTCCCCAGTACTTTACATTCAGGAATCCTGCTAACAGTGACAGCTAGCTAATTAGCTTAGCCTCGCAGTTAGGCCTCGGTATGAAGCAAAACAAACAGGCCTCGCTGCGCTCGAGAGTCTGCCGCACGCGCTGCAGGTTCCTGCTGAACGTGTGCGGGGACCGAGCCCTACCGCCGCCGAGCTCCCAGATGTTCACAACATCAGAAAACGACAGTGATGACGGATCTGATTTTGCTCCGATCAGCTGGTGTACACAGAGGAGCTGACGTATTTTCCGGCTCCAACTCACATATGTAAACAAGCTACAAAATAAAAGACTTGAAACGAGTTCACTGGTAGTCCTGCAAAAATACAGGGATTAATGTGGGTGTTATACTGTAATGCTATGTCTAAGAACGATGGGGCAATGTAGAAACATTTTTCCCACCCCTTCTTTAAAAAAAACCTGATAAACAGAGTATATACAAAACATCAGTTAAAAGGTACACAGATTTAAAAAACAAGTTAAGATGCAGTATACAAATAATATAGATGACACAGTTAAAAATGCAGGTAAAAAATAAATATTCAAGCAAGAAAATATAACAAGAAAAGTAAATAGATGTGCAAACTAGTACACTGGAACAAGCAGAGTACTGACAACGGAAGTTCAAAATGCTCCGGTGTCTCGTGACACATGGAGGCTTCGATTAGTTCCCGGAAATGTCTGGCGGGCCATTTGAATACATAATACGGAGAGACAAAACTCAATTTTTCGCTAAATAGCACTCAATAACTGCATTGATTTACAATATACACGAAGCGCATTGAATGTAGTTTCATTATTATATTGTTTTTTTTAAAAGTAAAACATGCTTATATTTGAAGATTAATGTTAATAGCTAGGGCTAGATTAGACTGATTAATGTCACACTTGAGAAATTCACACATTTCAGCAGCTCAAGAATAGAAAAGAATAGACTGAGTGCTAAATAAGGGTTAAATATGATTAAAATACAAAAAAATATATTTTAAAATGCAAAATATATCAAATCTATACACACACATACTCATATATATACTGTATATGTATAGTACCTATATATGTAAAATGTATAATAACATAGTATAAATATGAGTGATGTGGATATGACATATATGGTTATGCTGTCATAATTTTAGACTAACCATATAGTAAAGGAGCAGGTTGCTGTTTATTGGTTATATATATAAACGTGTATTTTATTTATCTGATTTCATGTGATTTCATTGTTGACAGTTTTAACAATAAATTAAAGACAACACTGGACTCAGTGGCCCCACTTCAATTGAAGACTGTTAAAACAAAACCTACACCGCCCTGGAGAAATATGAACATCAAAAAGCTGAAGAGAAACTGCAGGAGTGCTGAGAGGAGATGGCGAAAGTCAAAGTTAACAGTTCACTACGAAATATTCCGTGAACACCTCAAAACCTACAATAACACAGTCAAACAGGCAAGAATTTCTCACTTTCAAAAATTAATCAACGACCATAAAACCAACCCAAAATTCCTCTTCTCCACAATCGACCTTTTAACAAACGCAAATTTTAATAGACCCTCCAAGATACCAAGTGACGCCCTTTGTGAGGATTTTGCAGACCACTTCAGAAGTAAAATCAATGACATCAGATCGAGTCTTTTACCGCATCAGATTTTAAGTGTTTACTCACCCAGATCATTGATTTTACCGGAGGAAACACTGGAGAGTTTTGCCCTGGTAGATGCGAGGACACTTGGTCGAGTTTTCTCCCAAGTAAAGCCCACAACCTGCCTCTTAGACCCAATTCCCACTCCATTTTTTAAAACGTTTCATGCATTCTTTGAGGAACAATTGTTATACATGGTGAATTGCTCTCTTCAGACGGGTGTCTTCCCCACCTCCTTTAAAACGGCGGTGGTGAAGCCCCTTCTGAAGAAGAGCAATTTAGATCCCAACATTTTTAATAATTATCGGCCTGTATCGAACTTACCATTTTTAAGTAAAATCTTGGAAAAACTTGTGTTTAACCAAGTAAATGACTTTTTAATGACAAATAACATTTTAGAGAGGTGTCAGTCTGGTTTTAGGATGAATCACAGTACCGAGACGGCCCTTGTAAAGATTTTAAATGACATCAGGCTCAACTTAGATAACCATAAACTCACTGTCTTGGTACTACTGGATCTAACCGCCGCCTTCGATACAGTAGACCATCACATTTTATTAAATAGACTGAGGAACCTGGTCGGCCTCTCTGGTACTGTTCTGAACTGGTTTGACTCCTACCTCACAGATCGACACTTCTTTGTAAGTATGGATACATGTTCCTCAGGAATCCATGAGATAAAGTGTGGGGTTCCCCAAGGGTCAATTTTAGGCCCAACTCTTTTTAATCTGTACATGCTTCCCCTTGGGGACGTCATCAGGAGTCACGGCATCAGCTTTCATAGTTATGCTGACGATACTCAACTGTACATCGCTGTGTCTCCTGATGACACAGGGCCTATTGATGCCCTTTTTAACTGCATTTCAGACATAAATTCATGGATGGCAGCAAATTTCCTACAGCTCAACCAGGACAAAACAGAGGTTTTAGTCATCGGTCCTGAAGGCCAGAAAGAGAGACTTTTACCAAAGTTACAGGCTTTTAGAACATCACAATCTGTAACAAATCTGGGTGTGATTTTTGACTCTGAGCTTACTTTTATCCCACACATCAAAAACACAACAAAAATTGTTTTTTATCATCTAAAGAACATAGCCAGAGTCCGCCCGTTTCTCTCTCAGGCCAGCACGAAGGAACTGATGCATGCTTTTATCTCTTGTCGTCTAGATTATTGTAATGCCCTGCTCTCTGGTCTTCCCAAAAAGAGCATTTCCAATTTACAACTATTGCAGAACTCGGCCGCACGAGTGCTGACGAGGACCAGAGGGCGGGAGCATATTACACCGGTTTTAAAATCGCTTCATTGGCTCCCGGTGCGTTTCAGGATTGATTTTAAGGTTCTTTTACTTGTTTTTAAGTGTCTCAAAGGTCTTGGGCCTTCTTACCTAACTGAGCTGCTTTTACCTTATCAACCCTTGCGGACCCTGAGGTCCTCCGGCACTGGCCTTTTAACCATACCACAAGTTAGCTCTAAAAGAAATGGGGAGGCGGCTTTCAGTTACTATGGCCCCCGTCTGTGGAACAGCCTCCCGGAGAACCTCAGGATCACAGACAGTGTTGAGGTTTTTAAAAAGAGGCTCAAGACCCATCTTTTTAATCAGGCTTTTAACTAACTAAATAACTATTTATTTATTTATTCTACTTTTTTATTTTATCTTATCCCACTGTTTTAGTCTCCCATTTATTTATTTATTTATCTAATTATTCGCGGTTATAACCTTTAAACTATTTTACTGTGCACTTGTATTCTTTGTCTTATTTTACTGTTTCAGTCCCTTACGTTCTTAGCTTTTATGTTCTTTACCTTATTTTATTGTGTTAGTTTTTAGCTCCAGTGTTTCCTCATCGGGGCCTACCGGACTGGGAGTGGTCTCTGGTCCACCATTGGGGGTGCTGTACCGTGGACTGTTTCGGCCCGGGTGGCTAGAGGGCTCTGCATCTTGGTGCGGGCACTCCTGTCCGCCCGGGTTGGGATGGTCTCTGTGGCGGCGCCCCGGCGGTGCTGGACCGTGACCTCTCTCAGTGAGGTTGGCCCCCAAAGGTAGCTTCTCCCTCGCCTCAGGTCTCAGTGCCTAGCCGTGTCTCTCTAGCCATCTTTAGTAACAATTGGTGTGTGTTGGTGTATGTGTGCGTGTGTGTGGGTGGTAAGGGTGGATGTTCGGGTGCCTTTGCGAATATGTGTGGGAATATCTACATGATTGTGTGTGTGTTGTTGCGTACGTATATGTGGGGGTGGGAGGGTCAGGCTGTCTGTATTTTTCTTGATTTTCATTGATGTTTTTCATTTCTGTTATTGTTTTTAATCTCTGTTAGGCACTTTGTGTTACTCTTTGTATGAAAAGTGCCATACAAATAAAGATTTGATTTTTGATCTTTGTCTTTATACTGACTTACGGCAATTAATTAATTTCATTAATATCTAATAAACTTAGAAACATAAATAGTACATCAAGCAGTTGGTATATGTCCTTCTTTTGTGGTGTCCTCTCAAATAGACCATGCATTGCTGTCCTTCCTTATAATACATCCATGATTGCTGTGCTGCTACTTCCGGGAACTATTGCGATGCTCCACGTTCTGTTGTGAAAAAAACGGTCCATTGGAGCGAACGGAGATGACGCGACTCTCCCTTAAAGGGCTCTGGTGCAAACGTACAAATACACATTATACAACAGTTCGTTCCGACCAAGCAAATTGATTGGTTAAGGGGCATTCCATGAGTGCTGATACAGGAGTACAACATCACTTGGACTGTTAACTTTTAACTCTGCATGTATCACTCAGCTTCACGGCCGTTCAAAATCCGATAATTAGTGCAAGAGTGAAAGTGGGATATGTTTATAGTACGGTGTAAGCATAGGTTCAAACTGTTGGTTTGCGCTGTTCACGCAGCTGCCAGTTGGCCAGTTGGACAGGTTGAGGGAGGAAAGAAGAGGAGAGAGAGAGAAAGAGAGAGAGAGAGAGAGAGAAAGAGGAGTGGGAGGCGAGCAAGAAAGGACGGGAATTTTGTGTGGTTAGAGCTGACTGTTCATGCATTGGAGTTACTAAAAGTTATGAGGAAGCCCAGGAGGGGGCAGCTGTGACGGACGGGTTTTGGTAAACTTCCGTTCACTGGGAGTAAACCAGCTGTCACAGATGTTACAAGGATGTGCAGTGAGACAGGGACACACTCGTCTGAACCTATCCACAGCCTCACACACACACACACACACACACACATGCTGATACGGTACTCGAGGTAACGGAGATCACAGCAACGAGCGGACACACACTGCAGCGACGATCTGTCTGATCTAACTAGCTCATCTGAATCACACAGGCCACCAAAGTGTCTGTTAACAGACTGATTTCACTGAAAACACAGAGATAAATGTTCATGATACTGAGCAGCTGCTCTTTGCATAACATGAAGACCTAGCCAACACAGATGAGCGAGCAGCGTGCAGGAAAATGTTAATGTGTTGCTAGGCAACAGCTGTCACGTCCAGCGGTAGCGGAACTATTTGTTTCGGCGTAGCCAAAAAAAAAAACTTTAATTAAACAAACAAATCATAATCTGTTTTCGCCTGTTACTATTGACAAATAAAAGATGCCTGCAGAGCTGTTGTATAAAAGCAATATCACACTCGAGGTCGTGTGTTGTGCTGTAGCTATATCATCACGGCTGTGATTATCTTCAGCACTCGGCCTGCGGACTCGTGCCTACGACCGAATCACAGCCGTGACGATATACGAGCTCAACATCACTCCCTCTCCTGTCATATTGCTTAATTAACCTACATTCGGTCAGATGATTCGGGGAAGAAAGCTTAACACTTTTATTGTTGATAATTGTTAACACCACCTTCTGAACATATATATCATTATGTCAATAGTTACAGTGTACCCCTTTTCATTGTTTTTAAACTTGTTTTCTGCTTGTGTCATGATTTGTTTGTTTTTTACTCGTGTGTAACATTACATGGAGGACAGGTAGTTGTATGTGCCCGTAGGGGGTACTGAGTTATTGGAATCTGTGGATATGAGCACCTTTAAGATTAAGTGGTTGAAAAAGTGCTTAGAATATCCTGAGTCTTTAGGCTATTTTATTCCACATTATGTCCTTAAAAAAGCTGGAGGCCCAACATCGGCATGAACTTGGCTTCCTGGAAGAAATGAGTCAGGACACATCTAGTTGCCCATAAATGAGACCCCAGAACCAGGCCAAGTAAACTGGCTCAATTAGGGCTGCCAACACTGGGCCGTTACAAAAAAAAATGACCTGGCCTTGTATTGGCCCAAACTCGGCACGCTGGAAGAATGAAGTCGGGCTACATCTGGTTGCTAAACTCAGCTGATGAAAGATGCCCCAGAGTCAGGACAAATAAACTGGCCTGATTGCAGCTGCTATAACTGCCATCACTGGACCATTATCAAAATTGACCTGGCCCAGCACTGGTCTAAACCCGGCTTGCCAGTAGAAATGAGTCGGGCAGCATCCAGTTGCCTGACTCATCTAAGACTCAGGATGAATGACGCCCCAGAATCAGGCCAAATAAACTGCCCCAATGTTTGGGTAATTCATGCAATTATCATATCATTACAATATCATCATATCAGCAGGCATTTATTGCATAGAATATGTTTTGTACATGACTTTTTACCCAATAAGACAATTTTGTGGAATAACTGTGATATCACTAGTAAAAGCAAAAGTATGTTCTTACAAGCATGGATCAATAAAAAATATCATCTTTGTTACTGATGTGTTTGATAGTGGCCATTTCTTAAGCCATGTAACCTTCTTAAAGTTAAAGCTTTTCCTGTGACTTACTGAGAATTTAGTCTGTGGTTGAGGTGTTTCATAAATTTTAATTTACCAAATAATCCCCCTCTTTAAAAGTTTTTTGATTGATTTTTTTGTTTGTTTATTTAATGAAGTCTCTGAAACATAACGAGAATAATCCACCTTAAATTATTACAGCTGGCTTTTTGGTAATTTTTGCTCTTTTTTCAAAAGTGTTAAAGCCAAGACAGGCAGCAAGTCAGCCTACAGATGTATAACACACAACAAAAAGTACAAAATCAGAATATGCAACTCCAAAACAAGCAATATAAAACAAAAAGAGTAACTAAAAGGAGTAAAAAGTATGACAAAACTGGAAAAATCAAGACAAGCAAGATAGCCTACACCTTGAAATTAGCATATAAAAGATGGCTAGTCTAACTTAGATTGTAAGCAGGCTAACTTGCACACTCTTGGTCCTCTTCGCTCCAGTTTAACCAACTGTAATATGATTAACTGTGTTATAGTTGGTTTTATTTGTGCAAATTAGACTCGGGGAGTTCCCGCAGGTGGCGCTGCTGAGTCTTTTCTCTAACTTTCAGTGGAGGCTAATCTTTTTCTTTAAATGGTCTATAATCTGTCATATCTGGTGAAACGGCTACACATACGATGGTACAGAAATCATGGCACCTGAATGCGCGGCTGGAGAGAAATAAATTAAAGTGGAAATACTTTGAAACAGACTACTGTGTGTGTGTGTGTGTGTGTGTGTGTGTGTGTGTGTGTGTGTGAGGCTCGAGACAGCTCCAGCCAGTCAGACGCCAGCAGAGTTAGAGGAGCGCGAGCCCCCCTCTGCTTTGTCACTGTAGATCTTTCCTGTGTAGCGGCAGGCTGAACCCTGCACGCGCTGCAGCGTTTAAAGACCGTAGAGGATCCAGAGACACGGAGGGGACCGGAGCAGAGCTACCGGTGTCATCAGAAGACACCGTTTGTGGATTTATGAAGTGTGATTAATATCTGGTGCAGAGCCAGCTCACTGAGTGTGAGCGTTGGAGCGGCAGCGCATACCGGAGCTTTCTTCAAGAGGGGACCGGGAGTTTCACAGAGGGATGTGTCGGTACCGGGACAGCGTGTAGAGGACTTACGCGTCTTGGAAAAGTAACGTTACAGGCGTTCTCACAGTCAAGCTGACAGCTGAACTGTGACCTGTGACACTTTTCACAGTTTGCTGGAGTTTAAAAAATGTTTGTGTCAATTTGGAATATGATGACAAAGTGACAGCCCTGGACAAATAAGCCTCATTTTGTCCACTTTTGTAATTTATCCAGTCATATTATGGTCGCTTTAAAAATGTATGTTAAACAGCTTCTGTGAGACCAATTCACTTTAATAACAGCACCGGTCAGTGTGTTTGGAGTGTTGATTTTGCCTCTGAACAGTTGTTATTCCGTTCATGTGCTGTTCCCGTTATTGTGTCCAGCAGCTGCGGGTCCACTGCAGCCTATCTGTGCTCAGTGTGTGTATCAGTGTGGGTTATTCACAGAGCTGCTATGCAGACTGAGTGGAGCCGCGCTCAGACAGCTCCACAGTAAGCCCAGTTCTGAGGCCTCACAGAAAGAAACCTCTAGAGCTGAGTAACGCTCCCTGCAAGTCTCAATCCAAAGGGACGACTTGTGCGGAATAGCAGATGTTACACAGCTTTGTGTACTAATGTGGATCATTCAGGATGCTGCTATGCAGACAGAGTGGAGCCACAGAAAATCTGCTGCTGAAGTTAAAGTAACACACACGGCTGTGCAGCTTCTGTCAGTGCAGCTGAGCAGCTTGTGTTACACAGTTGGCAGCTGAGAGTTTGTCAGGAAGGTTGGGGTTTTCTGCCGAGTTTGTGTGGTACTGAACACAGCTTACACTGGTTAAGTAGGCTATGTGTACATTAAGAATGTGAACGTTTCACTCAGACTGGGACCAAAAGTTCAGTCTTACACAAACGTCCTCTTAGACTTTTTTCACAGTAATGAAGCAAAGCTTCCAGGAGGTGAACGTTTGGAAAAATGACACTCACACAGTGAGAGACCCTGTTCAATACCAACACTCTGACAGTTTTGAAGACGTTGCAGAATTTATACATAGTTCAGTGTAGGGCTGTACCTGATTCAGAATTATTACAGTTGAATCAGACTAGGTTGTTCACTACAAATATTCAACAAATTATTTTGTTTTCTATATAAAGGTTAAACATACACAGTGGGATGTTCAGTGTGAGCAGCATTCACGTAATATAGTAAACAAGCTAACAGCACTGGCAGCACGTCGTAAATGTGGAACAACATTTTTTGCTGTCACTAGATATCAAACAAAAGCCAGAGACTGTATTGTATGAAGTTTCTGTGAGCTGTAAAGTCACCATCTCTAAGGAGAAGGTCTCTGTGTTGTAGAGTGCTGCTGTTTGCATGTCTGCAGCTTTGTGAATGTCAAGAGCACTCACACTGCAGCAAAATCTGGGGACCAAGACATCCCCAGAAGTACACTGCTCAGGAAAAAACACAACGACTTGACTTCAAGTAATTTCAGCTGACAAAGGGTCTCCGACTGATGATTCCAATCTCTGACTTTCAAGGGGCAGCCCTAGTTCTGTGTCACTGATATTTTTCTTAGTTGGAAGTACATTTGTTGTACAATTAATTTCAGTTCAGGAGCTTATTTGTGACACTAATTGTGGGAAAATGAAGAACCCTCATCCCCTGAGTGGTACCTGGAGCAGATCCATGAACAAAGAGCCAGTACTGATGTCTGTGCCCGACACTAACAAGAAGTTCAAGAGGAAGTCCCGGGAGCCTAAAAGGGTCTTCAGCAGCCCTGAGCCTGAACACATGAAAACGTACCCAGCAAACATGTCAGATGTGGACTCTGTAGATGACACCCAGGCTGAGGGGTGTCATGTGAGCAGGTTGGCTCCTCTAGAGAGACAGCTGATGGTGTCACAGGAGGGGATGTCCAGTTCTACAGGGGCTCCTTCAGGACCACCAGAAGGCAGCGTGGCTCCAGCTCAGAGTGGTGCCATAGACATGCGAATTGGCATCAATGTGCCAGCCATCACTTCCAAACTGTCCCAGCTACCTGCCTCGCCATTCTCTAACTCAGAGATATCCCACTGGCCCACTGCCATCTCCCAGCCTCTGTCCAACAGACTCAAACTGGGCCTCCGCTCAACCTTCCCTCTGTCATCATCCAGCAGCAGCAGCCACAGCCACTCTCCCAGCCACCGGGCCTTCTCCCTGGAGCCCTCTCTTCCAACCCAAACTGGAGCTCCTCCTGCCCCCAGAGTCTCCCAGACCTCCCAGTGTCACGAACATGTGGAGCCCCAAGTCCAGTCACCTAAGGTGAATGAAAACCTGTCCTGATAAATATTACCTTGGAAAAATATCTTTGTATAGAAAATTGGTGAAGATTTTCAGTCTTCTAGGTCATTATAATTCTAAGTGCTGAAAAACCAATAGAATATGCACTGGACTTTAATTTATTGGTTGTTTTTCCATTAATCCATGGAGAAATAGAATACAACAGTCATAGCTATGCTTTCATTCGTGCATAACCACCTGTAACTAAGGATCGTTGTGTTTTCGCTAACGTAGAATTAACTGTTTATATCTACATATCCTCTGTCTGCCATGTTGTTTCTACAATAGCCCAGAAAAGACAAACCAAACACTAACCCTAAAAAGGGCAATTCACATTTTTGCATGAGCCAACATCACCACTAGGTAGGGGTGGAGGCAAAATCAATATGGCAATAGTATCACAATATTTTGGCATGTCAATTAGGCTTGGGAGGTTTCATGGTATTACGATATTCTGGGGTATTTAGGAATCCTGAAGGTATTTTTTTCAATACAATCATCAATACAGGTGCTTTTCTTCTATAACAGTAATTGTATTTAGTGCACAGCACGGACCACCAGAGCTCAGTCCCTGGTCTCGACCGGTGGAACAGGCAGCTGAACTGAAAGACACCCCACCTAGTGGTGGAGGGAGAAATTACAGGACTGTAATCGGGTGGCAGCCAGCAGGCAGATAGAGACTGTGTGGAATAACAGCATGTTTTTAACATGTAACTTAGTGAATTGCAGATTTATTTGGACCAAACTGGAGTTGGTGATTGTTGGAACAGTGGACTTACTGACTAGATTACTAGCAAGAGTAACCAAGACAGTTTGGCTGAGTTTTATTGTGTTTCTTCAAACATGAATCAAGCATGTTTTATGATGAGTTAACAAGGGGTTGCAAGCGCCGGTAAAATTTCAGGAAGGTATGAAGATGTGAAATATTATATATCACCAAAGCCTGAACTGCTTCCTTCTATATCTGAAAGGGTTTTAATCGGCCGGAGTTGGTCCACTTAAGTCACGGTGTGCCGAGCTAGCAGTAGGGGAAAACTGTAATGTGCTGCTGTGGTCCACCTACCTGTGATGTCCTCCTCCCTGTCTGTCCAGCTGTGTGACTATTCCAGAGACCAGAAAGAAATATCTGTTCTACAAAGTCTCTCTGCGTTCAGCTCTCAGTGCTTTTGTAGCGTCTAACTGAATGTCTGTGGTTTGGAGTTTAGTCTTCCTCCTTTGTTCTGTCTGAACTCTCAGATATCAGATTGTGATTTTCCTGATTGCTTTCAGCTGGACTGGAGCTGTGTGGAGTTTCCTTTCCTACTGTTCACATTAAAACTATCCACTGATGAACTGGCAGGATGCTTTTATTGTGAAGAAGGAAATGAAATGTGTTTTCAGCAAGTTAGCAGAGCTTTAGTGGTGCTATTTTTTAACAAAAACAGGTCTAATCGAGCAGTTCCGGACATATTCTGTTCAGCAGACGAGTTTCAAATACTACAGCGAGGAATAGTATAACTATGGAAGCAAATAAGAAACTATAAGAAACGAGACTGAAAACTTCATATTGAATTTCTAACACCATTGACTTGAAATATTTTATTTTGAAAGAATAGAATATTTCAGAATTTCAAGTTTTTGAAAGAAATTAAGTAAGAAAGAAAATGAAAAAAGGTTGTTTAATTTCCATGGATTAAATTCAGATGCAAAAATTCATGTTGAAAATTTTCAAAGAAAAAAAACAAATTTGATTGGTTAAATTCAGATCTACAAAGTCGAAGTAAAAATAATTCACATAGCAATATCTGGGCTGCCCGGCCTATCCTGTCCTAGGTAGCAAGGATGTTGCCATTTGAAATCTTATAAAGTACATGGTTTTCAAAGTAAAATATTTTCATTCTATGAATTCAGTGGTGTTTAAATTTTAATATGAAGTATTCAGTGGCTGTTAAAATTCACGTCTGTGTCTGATTTGTTTACATACACAAGCAGAAACAACCACAGTGAGCTGAAAGGAACTGCAGGTGACAGGCTGTTACTGTGGTAACCCCCCCACTCTGGAGAAACCCTATAAGTGACATAAGGACAAGTTCAACAAGTGTGCTGATGTTTTGTTGAGTGAAACAGAAAAATGTCCTTCTACTCTCAGGAGTTGACCAGGAAGCGGGTTGGGGTGAGTGCTGATGGACCTGGGCGTCTTCCAGAGGTCAAAGCCATTCAGCAGACCAGGAGGCTTCTAGCCAACGCCCGAGAGAGGACCCGTGTCCACACCATCAGTGCTGCGTTCGAGGCCCTGAGGAAGCAGGTCAGATTACAGCCAGTTCACCCTGAAAACAAACACCAACAACAATGTATGTAGGAGCTCAAACACACACATACTGTACACAGAAACATTATGCAAAACTGCATACATGGTGGTTTTGGTTTCCTTTGACAATAGATGTGTTTATGGTGGCTTCAATGTGCAGATACTAACCATACTATACCTATGACTAAGACATAAAACAAAAATAAGTAAGCCTGTCAATAATTATTTTATTGACTTATTATACAATAGACTTGACCATGATCATTTTGGTGACCTTAAAATTTTATTAAGTTTCAAGCCGATTCAGTATTTTTTAAAAAAATTTTTATTTGGTGTCTTATTCTGTCGCTTAAATTGCCGTAAACTGAAATAAGCTCCAGACACGAAACATGACTTAAATGAGGTGCAAATGCTTCTCAAGAAATATGGGCCAAATTTGCCACATGGTGGGGTTATAATTTAGGCCTAAAAAATAGTATTCCAAAAGGCCACGGCCCTCACACCGCACCTCAATGTGCTCTCCAAAAAAGCCTTTTCGACCATACCAATCTGGTGTGGTGGCTTCTTTTGCATATTTACTACATACATTACATACTTTTTTTACATACTGTTTTTCACACCTGTGTACTACACATTAATACACCTGTGTAGTAATGATGCTGTTTAATTAGCATCTTGACATGCAGCACCTGTCACGTGGATGGATTATCTTGGAAAAGGAGGAGTGCTCACTAACACTGATTCAAACACATTTGTAACAGAAATTTGAAAGAAATACTATACTATATCTATTGAGTGCACAAAAGAAGTCTTTTATTTGTAACTCAAACCAATGAAAAATGGGAGCAAATATAACAAAAATAACTTTCTTTGCCCATCCTCCTTCATTTCCTTCTCTCTCCAGGTGCCGTGTTACTCCTATGGGCAGAAGCTATCCAAGCTGGCTATATTGCGTATTGCCTGTAACTACATCCTGTCCCTGGCTCAGTTAGCTGAGCTGGACTACAGTTCAGACCACAGCAGTCTGAACTTCTCTCAGTGTGTAGAGCAGTGTACCAGGACCCTGCAGGCCGAGGGCAGGAGCAAGAAGAGGAAGGTAAATGCTGCACTCTCTCTGTATATAACATACATTCTTAAAACAGTGTCTGTGGTTCCAGTAACAGAAAGAGACAAATTCGTCTGGTCTCTATATATTATTCTGCCTGCTTCATGTTTATTTTTGATCATATCTCAGTAAGAAGCCCTCCTTGCTCCTGTCTTAATTTGCCATTGATTATAACTTGACGCATTCTCCATGTTAACCTGTTTCCTTGATAAATTCTTTACAAGACATACAGGACGAATTCCACCACACACATTTTTAACACAAATACTGTTTTTACTCATTAATTCCAGTCATTTCTACTTTGCCATCCTTTTATGTGCAGTAAAAGTAGATTTATACTTGTGTGTCAGCTCTATGCAGAGCTTACGTAGCAGCCTATGCAAGTGGCCTACACCATTTGGAACATTTACACCTGTGCAGTGTCTATTTTGCACTGCAGTTACACCTCCACAACACTAGTTGACGATGGACTTTCTGTGAAGTGACTTAGAGTTTGATTGATTCAAAACACACCTTAAACACACATTAAACATGGCTTAATAAGGACAATATTAATCACAGGTACACTAATTAATTTCTTTATAACTCACAAGCTTCACAGACAAAACAATAGACTTCTGCTGGACACGTTTTCCCACAAAATAAACATGCTTATGTTATTAGCATAATCCTATGACATAAATTTTATTACTATTGCATAAATTGAACTACCTTCACTGTTCCCTCAATATGCACAGAGCTGTGTGAGTGCGCATGAATGTTTATAAAACTGAGTAGCAGGTGACACCTTGTAATGTATCCTTGGTCAGTATATGAATGTGTGTGAACGGGTGGTGTGAAAGTGCTTAAAGTGGTCAAACAACTTGAAAAGCGCTATAAAGGTGCAGGTAAAGGTAAATACCTTTACCTTTGTGATACTCAAAAAAGCATCCACTGATTTACAGATGTCTGGTTTGCCATGGAAGTCAATGGGAAAATGTCTTTTTGGATCACAGGGCATCATGTGATGATGTATTTTACTATTACTGTTTATGGCCACTACAAAAAAAAAAGAAAAAAAATCAAAGCCTGGCATACTTCCTTGGGGCCTGTGTAAAATTACCATCTACTACTATCAGGATTGTGCATCTTCCACTCGAAAGTGCAGCTGCGTGCTCCTTTGTATTATTTTTCTTCAGACTTGCACAAGTAAGCAGGGGTGGAGAGGAGAAATAAAGGAGAATAGATGCCCCAAAGTTCTATAATGGTGAGGAACCATGCTTTTTATTCTGGCAGCATGTTGGCAAAAATGTTGGTGACATTCATATGTAAGCAAACACGCATGTAAACACAATGGCCAATATGAGCCTATCCATATATCATACAATGGGTAAATCATGTCAATGTGTCAGCCCATGAAATGTAGGCTACAGCACAAGATTGTTTACTAATGAGTTCCCTACAGGAGTCAGCACGTTTACAAGGTACAAGTTACAAGATAGATTTATTTGTCATTTTTCTTAAACGTAGTTTAAGAAGAAATTAAATTAAAAATTATCCTAAATCCTTCTACATCTTTTTGGTGTGGAAGGAGGAGTTGAGGAGTCTCACAGTCTGGGGAAAGAAGCTGCTCTGTAGTCTGGTGGTTCTGCAGCAGATACTTCTGTATCTTTTTCCAGATGGCAGCAGGGTGAGCAGACTGTGGCTGGGGTGGCTGCTGTCTTTCAGTATCTTTTGGGCTCTGTGCAGACACCTCACTTCACAGAGGTCACTGATGCTCTGTAGATGGGAACCAGTGGTGTTCTCGGCAGTTTTAATCACCCGCTGTAGAGCATGCACAGTTAAATGGAGCTACACATAAAGCTCAATTAACTGGACTACTGTTCTTGTCACAATGTACAAGTGCAGGGGGAGAATCCATTAACTGACAGAAGTACGTCTGACTCCACCACAGCAGGTGGAGATATGCCCCCTTTCAGCAAGGACCTTCTTCAGGTTGACCGATTACATCACATACAACACAAGTTGGCAAACAGGTTGCATGTGGAATATTGACAACATGGAAAACTTTTCAGTGCTGTACATTTCGTACGTACTCTACACTTGACTTGGTAACTTTGTTTTGTTTTCTTCCCTTCTTATTTTGTTTTTCACAGCTTTTATCTACAAATTTTTGCTGTTTGACTTGTGGGCCAAAGCCCATGCAGGGATTATGGAGTATGTGCAGAACGCCTAGGCCAGTTCAGGCAATTACATGAAAGAGTAAATCAACCCCCAACTGCATAATCCAGGTTTGTTAGTACGACTTTGAGAAATTTGACTTAAGAAAAAATCCAGTTTTAGTTAGACTAACACAATAATTCGATTCCAACATCATGTCAATGTTGTAACTGGTCCAGTCATGGGGTATAGATTTCTCCTTAGTTGTAAGTTCAAGGTTCAAACATTATTAATAACCATATATTCAATTTTATTTCACAAAATGTTAACAACACATTGGCTCAGAGCATAAGAAATAAAACATCTTGAAAAAATAAACAGAAACAGCACTTCGAAATAAAAGCTCTGTACCAGGAATTCAATGTTCAATTCATTCAAAATGGACCCGCAACCCACCGGTTTGGAACCACTACCCTACGGTGTAACATTGGGACTCTGGCAGCCTGCCAGCTGCTGTCAGTCAAACACAGACAGGGACACTCCCCTCCAACATTTCTGATGTTTCCCCAAAGACCTTTTCTTTAAAGTATACAAAATTATGAAACATGAATGTGAAACACATGTTGACTTGATCTTTTACTACAAAGAGGGATGAGTTCATGTGATTTTCATATTTTTGACAAGACTCTAAAGGAGCATGACCCAAACGGCCATCTCAGAATCAGAATCAGAATCAGAATCAGAAAAAGATTTATTGCCAGGTATAGTTAACACAATACGATGAATTTGTTTCTGGTGGGTTGGTGCAACATAAATATAGAAAAAGAAAACAGATAAAATAGAAGATACAAATATAAAATATAAAATATAAGGTACGAGTCTTACAGTGCAAAACAAAACAAGTAACACAAGTAACACAAGTAACAGTGTAACAGTGCAAGAAACAGAACCATGGAATTAAAGTATATACAAGAATGGTTGGAGTGCAAGATATATATTGATATTTACATTGAAATTCACATTTATACAGGTTTGAGTGCACTCTGAACACATTCTGCACCCTTGTGGTTATGGAATAAACCTACATTAAAATAAATAAGCCTGGGTGAAAGGTTTTTATTAATGACACACAATCACAGTGTACAGCTTTCATATCCAGCTTCACACTTGTGCACTCATGTTGCTCTTTTAGATGTAAACTAGCTGAGGGCTTTTTCCCTGCTCGCTGGCTGTTTTTCACTGTGTGCATGCCTGCATGTGTGTGTGTGTGTGTGTGTGTGTGTGTGTGTTCTCAAAGTTCCAGACACCAGATGTTTAGAGTGGAGGGGAAGTGGAGCTGGCGCCATGAAGGGCAGAGGGCAGCGAGAAGGCACGCGAACTGAAACCACACAAATGCGCGCACACACACACACAGACACACACAGACACACACACACACACACACACACACACACACACACACACACACACACACACACACACACACACACACACACACACACTCACACACACACACACACACACACACACACACACACACACACACACACACTTGGCACATTCCCCAGCAGTCTCTCCAACACATTCCCCCACTCTGCCTCTCCAGGCCATCTGCTCCAACATACTTTGAAACAAGGAGGGGAAAAAACACAGTCATCATCAGCCTGTCAGACATCAGCAGCTGGTGGAAACACAGAGAGGGAGAGAGAGAGAGAGAGAGAGAGAGAGAGAGAGAGAGTAGGCTGTGTCTGTCTGTGTGTGTGTGTGTGTGTGTGTGTGTGTGTGTGTGGAGGGGAGATGAAATACTCTTTTTTTATATTTCTCAGAGCCACTTAGTCTGTGTGCACAGTTATCAGGAAAAAAATACTTGTATTACTTCATTGTGACTTTGATTCTTGCTAAAGCGTATGCCTGAGGTCACACAAATATCACCTGACTGATGGACATCCTGTCAGTTCTAACAGTTTACACTATTTACATTGTAGTTATAATGCCACATAATGTTAGCACTTTTACAGATATGCTTTTTCTGCAGAAAAATGTAGCTCATATGTGTTTACTTTCTTTTTTTTAGGGCTGTGCGATGGGGCTTTAAAATGACATTGTGATATTTTAAAGCTATACCGCAATACACGATATATATGTCAATATTTTTAAATGTCCTTTAAACTAATGTTGACTACTAAAATCCAAAATTAATGAATGAACTGCAGTCACATTAAAGGTAAATTATAAGTTATAAAATATAATAAAACTGAATACACTACTGTTATAATAACATTTAATGAAATACAGTTATAAGGAAGTTAAATAAAGTACTTTTATAAGGAAATTATAATTATATAATTAATTATAAGAATTGTTATAATTAAATAAATCAAAGGGGATCCATGGTGCTTTTAGTTTGAAGGACCTGGCTTCTCTCAGACAGGAAATGTCGATGTTTTTGTTGTGCACTTAAAGCTTCTGGTCAACAGTTGGATGTTAGCTCACACACCTCACCTGCTCACACACTACCACCACTACGAGTCATTAGGTTAGACTGTTACTGCAGTGCCATTAAGTCTGATGATTTATTCTCTTTAAGCTGGAAACAAACTAACAGCTTCATATATTAACAGTACTTGCAAATCGCAGTAGAACTCCATGGTCACAAAATGTAAACTTGTAAACTTATGCAAAATGTGGTATTTCAGGCAATTTGAAAAAGCCATATTTCACAAAATTGCAATGGAAACATTTTTTTTGGCTTTTCCAGGTCACATGATGCTTTAGCTATATGCTTGTCAGTAGTAACTGGCTCCCTCATGATGCAGCAGGAGTTACAAGAGGTGTTATTGCATCACATAACTCTTCAAAAGTTGAGTGGATCATCCAGAAGTTTTAAATCCTGAATTCCTCTGTAAAATCATGGAGTATGACCTCCCAGAAATGCATACCTAGCCGTTCCCACATATAAGGGGCTTGCTTTTCCATTATGGCTCCATAACACGCCTACGTAGCCTTGGATTGTAAATAATGACGGCTAGTGTGGTGGCTGCAATAGAAATAAAGCTGCTAATGTTTTCAACATCCATCACACCATGCTTCTTGGAGTGTTATCACCAAAGGAGAAGTCGCAAAACATCACTCAGTGGAAACACAGTCATCACCATATTGTGTTTGATCAACATTTTTAAGTACCGCTTTAGTTTTGCGCAAACCTGTAAAGGAAGTCCGTCTAGTAAAAGCAGCAGCAGTCAGTAATGGGATCATGGCAGCATGTTTTGAATGACTCATTCCTCTCTGTGTTTCAGGAGTAAAGCTGGTAGCGATGGACACGTTCAACACACACAGCTGTGAGGAGAGCACCGGGAGGACAGATGACGAGATGAGGTTTAGAGAGAGGATGAGCGAGAGGTTAAACATGAGCTGCTCTCACCACTCATTAGCAGATAAACTAACGTCAGTACATATCTGAGGTGCTATTGTGAAAGCTGTGTCAAGGCCCACCAACAACATTGAAAAACTTCAGCCCTGAGCAATAACCTCCACTCATAACTCCACTGCTGAGCTCCATCTCTGTGTTGGAGCCATCTAACAGTTTATATTTCATGGCAGCCCTGACCTGTGAGCTGCAAAAATCCCCATGAGCAAGAAGCTGGTCTACTCATAGAAAAGGTGAAACACCAGTTTAATGAGGATCAAACATCTGAAGTCAAATTATACAAACGTTACTGCAGTTCAAGCAACTCATACAATATGCAGTTTGTAACAGTAGATGTTTTATAGTTTATAAGCCTGTTATAATTCAGAATATGCCAATTATGTTTATGCAATACAATTAAAAAGATTTTGAAAATTTTGACCTCCAGTGTGATTTTTCACAATATGCTTATGAAATACATCGACTGTACATTGTATGTGTTCTATATTCATTGACCCTTTGAAACCTGGATTGACCCTTTGGACAACGTGAAAACAAAATGCCTCGGGCCTTGGCTATCGTCGGCGAGGAGGCATGAAAATGTAAAACTACTGCCGACTCCATGACACTGTGGTCCCCTAGAAGCTTCTGGCTAAGTGTTAGGGACAGAAAACAAACAGGGAAAACACCTGTGGCTGAAGCCGTCCTCATCAGGTGAACGGATGCTGCAGCTGAACTGTACTTTCAGACAGTGGCTACCCAGCTAGCAATTTTTAGTTCTAAAAATGTTTTGAAAATTGTACAATGCAATGTTTTAGTAATGTTTTAGCGGCAAGTTTTCTTTTAGTTCCCAGAATGTTCTTCTTAAATTAAGGTTAACATTCTTTAAATATCAAAAAGGACGAGAGCAGCCACTGTATTATGTGACGTTAAATGATTGTTATTGCCATTTTGTGTCATTGATATTGTTTAGAAAGGGCTACTGACTTATAAGTCACACTATTGGCAGATACTGATATGTTAAACATCACACCTGTTATGCCACTTTTGGTCCCATGATGCTGTAACCAATTTTACATCACAAGCTGGAGCAGTATGATTTCACTGATGTTTGGTTCTGTGTAAACATGTTAAGGAGGCAGAAATAAGGGACTTTGTTGGGGCCCTACAGTGCCATCGGTGTAAAAATGGCTCTGGATGCTCAGTTTACCCCCAGACCTTAATGTGTACCCTCCCAATGTTGGAACGAAGGCTATGCCCTTGGCATTGGCCCTTGGCATTGGCCCTCATGGAGTTTCTGAGAGAGGGGTCCGTCAGGTCACCAAAGACTCTACAAGACAGCAGTGCTGCACCTGCAGCCCCACATAATCCACCCTAACCCCAATGGATGAAGCAGCTGGCCCGTATCCTACACAGCATTCATGGTTCAGCCTGATTTAGAGCTTAAGATTATGAAGACAGAGTCAGATCAATCATATCAGCCCGTGGAATGGAGCTTATGGAAATGCCACATTTATGTGCAAGATACTTTAAAACCTGCTGAGATTTTGATTAAATATGGTCAACAATTAGGCCATGTGTTAACCACAGAGTGACACTTTCAACAACACAGGACATTTTTTAAAAGCTTTCACCATTTACTCATTCTGATATTTATACTGATTTAACATCTGGCATTGAGGATAGCACAGCTTTATTCTGAAGGAGTTCTTTTGTAGTTTGAAATGGATCTATTTTCTACATTGTCTAAAGTCACATTCATATTTTAAATAGTTCAAGTCTTGTGCTTTGAGTTTTGATGGTGCAGTTAGTTTACATTTGTAGTGCAGAAAGTACCTCACTGTCTTTACTGCAAGTCCTAGAGGACAATGCAGGACACTACTGACACAAGCTGTATAGTTTTTTTTTGAAAGTGTATCAATAGTCCTGCCAGTATTAGACAACCCATACTAGTGTTGTTATGAAATTCAGTATCACAGTAACTCTACAGTGTTGGGATGTAAACACAGTATTAGCTGTCGCTATAGAACACCTGTCCCTCACTGAGACAGCTGCCCTGCTGTCCACCACTTCTCCTCAACTCTACAGGCCTTTCCCAAACTACATTCTGTCCACTCCCACTGCACGCTGAGTCACTCTGTAGTCGCCTTCACAGCCAAATGAAGTGTTTTGTTCTTTAAGTAGTTCTTACTCTTGTGATCGAAAACATTGATCTGAAGCTTGTGAATCTGTTTTGTAATTTTAAACAGTAGCAACTAATAAGATAAAAAAAATGTTGTTTAAAAAGTTTTATTATTTTTCTTATTTTAACATTTCTGAAGCTCAATTCTGAGGCTGTTCTGAAAATAGCTTTCAAAAAATAATAAGTCTTGGAGTCTCGGAGTCAATGGAGTGAGACGGAGCCAGAACCTTGAGGCCACACAGTGCTGGATGCTGTTCTGCAGGGGCTACAGTGTGATCTTCATGCCTCCATTAATGTCTGAACATCGACTTCTGAGAGCCAGTGGTGAAGGAAAGCATGGCCAGTTTGTCCTTGAAGACTACCTGGCTGCATCACTCCTTGTGAGAGCCAAGTGTGAGCACCCGCTCCATCCAGCCGTTCATTGTGACAGGAGCAGTGAACGTGGGAGATGATGAGGTTTGCCTCAGTTAGTTTGCTACTCATTGATGTCAGTGGACAGTTTTCCTTCCTTTCATGCCAGTTAGGTCTCCTCTGCATGACTGAAGGGGTCTGCATTCTTAACTTCTCCGCTGATGTACTCAGCAGTAGCTTTAAACTTGATGGCATACAGGTCAGACACTTCTGCTGTGAGCTTTGAATTAGCTGCTGTGTTGATAGAAAGAGTAAAGAAAACATGCATGGATTTGGAGGGCAAAAACTCTGGGCCATTTTTTTCTTTATATTTCGTTGTGTTCTCACTGTTGACTGTCTTGGCCAGGTCTCTCTTGGAAAAGAGATATTTGGCCTGCTTGCCCCTGGGAGTTTGGGGGGTGTTGTTGCGGCCCCCCCGTCAACTACAAACCACATCCAATGACAAACCCTCACACACACACACACACAACTGTTATACAATCACACACGTACAACAGTTACAAATGTTGATGTTATCCATGTCAAGGTTATTTTGGGTGTTTATGCAATCTGTTTTTTTTTAAATTTTTGTTTATTTTTTTATTCATTTATTTATTTTTTCTTTTCTTTTCCTCTTTTTTACTTACTCAGTTTCTTCCTGCTTCCACCGTTAATACTGCTGTAAATATTTGCAGCTATCTTTATTGTAGTTAGCGTCGTTGTCATCGTTCTCATTGTCATTGTTGTTGTTGTTGTTGCTGTTGTTTTTGTTGTCTCTTGTGTCTTCCCCTCCCCTCTGTGTCCCCCAACCTCTCTCTTTTCTCTCTCCCTATCCACTCAGATGTTGTGCTGTCCGGTAGCCTTGCCAATAAATCTCAGTACGGACTGCAACAGGAAGAAGTATATCAGACTCCTCCTTTGCAGAGCAAATCTGTTATGGCACCTCAAGGCATCCAGACCTCTCATACTGCATGCCTAAGCTGCCGAACAGGACAGGTTAAAAAAAAAAAAAAAGGAAAAGAGATAATTAATCTCAATGGGACCAACCTGGTTAAATAAAAGTTAAATAAAAACTTTTTTGGTGACTGGTTTAAGAAGGCATGTTTTCCTTGAAAATCAACAAAAATGACACCATTTCTCACAGCCAGAAACTGTAAAAACAGAAATTATTGTTGGATTCTCAAATTTCCAACAGTCATTGTACACATCATATATTATTTCACAGGTTCATTACATAAAAACTATATGACTTTTCCATAACTTTCAGGGTATATTTAGTTTTCCAAACCTTTTCCATACCTGGAAATTCCTATTTGCAAATTCCATGACTTTTCAAGGTTTTTCAACGTACCAACCCTGGTTTCAGAGAGTGGGACAGAGTGCAGGGGCCGGTTTGGGAAAGGCCCCATGTCACACTGAGGGTCCATATTTCTGTTCATCTTGTCTGTTGGTCATCTAGCAGGCTCAGAATGAAAGGCTGTGCTCTGTCATCTGAATATATATTTACAGCCTTCACTGTGTCAAAACTAACAGTTTTCAAATAGTGTGACCTCTCTACCCTATGTGACATCAGGTCCAATTAGTCTTTTGAAAAGGGGAAATAAAGATGCCTTACAGCTACAACTCCAGATGCCACTGTCGTAGAGATTTTTTTCCCCCAAAAAGAATAAGTTTCTACATCATTTCCATATGTATGAATTCACCTGGTCTCCAACCTGCACATTTGCAGAATAACATTTTCATTGAGAACATGGACGGATTTGGGAAAGAATAAATATGTTAGTTTACCTGTGAAACCTTTGAAACATGAGAAAATTGGCTCCGTTTCTTTTAAAAAACATAGGGAGAGGGCAACAAGCAGCCTAAGAAGAAATGACCACAGAACTGGCAATAAATAATTAAAAATTAAAAGAAAATAAGCATAAAAAAAATAAGAAAATGACCTCAGGAAAGTGCTCAAATATTTAATGTTTTTTCTTTATTCTGAAAGATAATTTTAAAGATAATATTAACAGAATTATAAATATAGTTTCTTGACATTTTCCTTTTGTAATTTGATAATATCTAACATTCCCCCCAGCTACTTTTCAGTTCATTTCCTGGTCAACTTTTTATTTGTTTTTGCAGTTTATTGACCATTCCTTGCCAAGTTGCTCATTATGTTTCTTCCATGTTTTCTTTTTATTTTCTAAAAAAATCAAACAAATTCTATCTGATTTCAAAGGTTTAAATGTTTGTGAAAGGCGTCTGAACATGGCACAAGAAATCTGATGTTTATGCAGGTGTTAGCGTTAAAGGGTTAAATCTTTATTTCTGATTTGCTGCTCTAGACGACACATTTGAATAACCATGTGATCACCTGTGAGTCGCTCTAAAAAGCAGCTTCTACACTTCAAAAGCATCTAGTCTTTATGCTGAGCTCACTGATATCTTCCCTTGTGATTCAACCAAACAAGCATACCTCCCAAAATGTCACATTGAACAGACCAGACAACTATTAACTATGTTTGGGATTAGAACCAATCAGAGTGTTACATCATCATTCTGAACGATCCCTTTTTATTGAAAGCAAAGAATAGCTAACTTCAGTCAGCGTCCTGTCCACTGCTCCTCTCCTTTAGATGTCTGCTGTTTAAAAGCACACTCTGCATAACTGTGAGAGGAAAGAGTCTGTTTGGAGGTGTGTGTGTGTGTGTGTGTGTGTGTGTGTGTGTGTGCGTGTGTGTGTGTGTGTTTGTGTGTGTCTTGTCAGTGGACCACACAGATGTCCAGTATACAGAATTTGGCTCTACAGGTCGGGCAGGGGACTCTGCTGGACAACCAGGTCTCAGGTCTTTGCTGGTCTTGGCGGCTGGCGAACCATCGACACAGACAGGACAGACACCACATGGGTCTGCAGAAACACTGCTGGCACTCCGACTCATTCTCTGCTCCTACAACACACAGCGGTCTCAGTCACAACCTGCTTCACTGGACAGGGATGTGTGCAAACACACGAGACTGGGACGGTATCACAGTATACCAGGGTCTTTAGAAATCATGAAGGTATGTTTGTCAATACTGTCATAAATAGAGACACTCCTTTTTCAATCAAACTCATTTTATGTAGTGAAGAGCATGCAACTCCAGAGCTCAGTCTCCAGTCTCTACTGGTGGAACAGGCAGCTGAACTGAAAGACACAGCGACACCTAGTGGTGGATGGAGAAGTTACAGGACTGTAAACAGCTGGCGGCCAGCAGACAGAGAGAGATTGCAGGGAATAACAGCATGTCTTTACATCCAACTTGGTGAATTACGGATTTATTTGAACCAAACTGGAGCTGGTGATTGTTGGAACTGTGGACTTACTAACTAGATTACTCACAAGAGTAACCAAGATGGTTTGGGTGAGTTTTACTGTTTGAGGTGCGTTTTATGATATGTTAACAAGGTAATTAAGGCCACGTCTAGACGAGAAGGGCCCTACTAAAACTGGAAAGTCTTTCATTTCCATTTTTGAAGAAATCTATGTTCATATGGTAACATTGTCAAAACGCTGTAGCATGCATGCCAGGCCAGTAGTTAGTGGTATAACTTTGTAACGACACACCGTAAAAGAACATTAGGATCATGCGCAAAGTGTGTTCTCACAGGATCTGCACATTGCCAGTTTACACTAAGACAGAAGGGGTGGCATTTTCAAAAGACTATACCCTGGAACCCGATTTCAAAAGTTTGCATTTTCAGGCCTCCAGAACGGCGTTGTGGTGTGATTAAAAAGCCAAACAACAGCAAAGTTTTAAAAACTGTATATACCCCCCTGAAATCTCAGGAAGGTATGAAATATTACATACCGCCCATGCCTACTATACACATGAATGACCTAACACAGAATGTCTCTCACCTTCTGTGTGGCAGAGTCTGACCAGCTTGGTGCCTGCTGGAACCTGCATGCAGCCGATACAGGGCTCCATCTCCTGCGGATGGAGAGAAAACATGTTATATTTTGATTGTGATGGTATGGAAAGGATTCTGGCATATAAACAAACAGTAGTGCACCTGTCCACTGGGCGGGGTGTATGGCTGATTGAGTTCCACCTGAGCTCTGAATGTTTCCAGGAAGAGTTCGCTCATGGTTTGGTGGATCACGACATTAGGAGAGTTTCTGATGGGAGCATGGAGCTTCTCCCTGAGCTCTGCATACTCTGTGGAGTTGAGCCTGGAAACAGTTGAAAACAGGTTTGGTCACAGTCATGGTGTTACAGTGATGTAGGGCTTTTAAAAAACATAAACGCATTATTTTAAGTACTTTAACTCCACTCTGATGCTGTACCGAGGATGTATCGTATGTGATGTATGATACAGCCCTCGCCTTGTGGAGAAGTGACTTTTTTTTGTTTTTTTTGGACATGGCATATGCTGTTTTGTCCTGACATGTGAGGACTCAGCACACACCAGGTTGATGAACATTTTTACCAATAAATTTCCATGACTTTGAGGCAAATCTGAAGTGACCTTTCATATTCCTTATTGGTTCTTTTTTTTTATTACTGTATAACAGCTTTTTCACACATATATTGTTAAAAAAAATTTATAAGTTCAGAAGAGGATTAGAACTGAATATTTAAATATAACTAAGGAACTGTAAGTTTTGGGGAGGGACTTTTTTGTTCTGGGTTAGGGGAGGGGCATACAATTTTAGATTTCTGTATTCTGTACTTGTTTTACCGCTGATTTGAAGGGAAAACTTCCCCTTTAATTTTTTGTGTCCATTTTAAGAAGCCATTTCAACAATTTTTGTATTTTTCTTTAAAATATTTTATAATACAAGACTTGGCAATGTTTTTATTATTTTTGGCATTTTATAACAAAAACATTTTAGACATTGACCTTTTTTCTAAAAAAAAACAAAACAAACATTTTTGCACTTTTCTTTTCTTAAAACAAATTCGAGGCAATTTTTGAAGAAAATATTTTGGCTTCCTTTCCTTTTCATTTCTGGTGATGTTTAAAGAAAAAAATTTGGTGATTTTATTTTATTTTTTAATGTCTGGCAAGAAAATTGTGGCAATTTTTTGTTTTTTGGGTGATTTTTAAAGAAAATATGACACACACAATTGGTACCTGATATCAAAGGGTCTGGCAGCAGGGTTAATGCTGTCCACTCTCAAGGTCAGGATCTGTGTGGGGGACGGCGAGTCTGGACTCAGCTGGTGCTGTCTGGACTCTGTCACGGTCACATGACATTCATTCTGTAAGGCCATGTGGATGTAGTAGGTGGTCACCTGACGAGAGACAGAAATGGTCAGCCATGAGGAGGTATGATTTTTGGCTGTTAAAATAAACATCATCCTGTTGAAGGCAAGATATTTGAAAAACATTTAGCATGGTTTACCGGAGAAAAGTCCCAATTTGAATGGACCTGCATTGAGGCCTGTACTGGTCTGCACCTTGCTGTGTGAGCGCTCTTTAAGTTGGAAGTTGCTGATTTGCAGTACGTTAACATTCCATCACCTAAAACATAGCACAATGCCTGATAGTGCTGGTTACATGTGTCACATGTGGGACGGCTGGAAGGCACCGGGCACGTGCACATGCAATGTGCATGAAATACTGGAGGACAACATAAGGTACTGTCCTTTATACGTGGAAATTCAGAGCTCTTTGAGGCAACCCCTGGAAAAAGACATGAGTGAATGTAAACACAACCTTTAATTTCAGTTACTATTGCAATGAGAGACGTTTTAAGAACTTTGCGCTGCATACTTGATCATCATCATTAAATTTCACTTTTCCAAACCTTAGTGGAACAACGAGATCTGATCACATCACCCGGCTGGGCAGCTGTGGCACATAGTGCTTCCTGTTGTATAATCACAGCCTCTGCTTCAGACTCGCTAACTTTAATCCACATTAGCGCTGTCATTTCATTCTGCTCACCTGTCTTGGCTGGAGAGCTGGAACGGACTCATTAACCACAATTTTTCCAGAGGAAGATTGACTTCCTTGATGGCATCTGGCAATCTACACGTGCTTATAGTGACACCTAGTGTTTAATGTAAGAACTGCATGTTAATATGGCCAACAGGCCATGTATCGATTTCATTTTTAAACAATGATGTAATGTAACAAAATAATAATACTTTGTTACAGTGATTAAGTGTTTTTGGGAGTATTTGTTCTTAACTTGAATTCTTATATTTCTATCAGCTTTCACTTTTTAAAATACATTTCCTAAATAACCAAATCCCTCTTTTTTAAATTATGCACACATCCGTAAGCTGTGTTTCACTTTTTATTACATCTGAACTATTTATTATATTTGCACTTGGTGCTTGTCTGTTTTCATTTGTGCCTTCCTTTAACTAATATTTTAGAACTTTTATTTTATACTTACCCACTTTTAAATTTTTTAAATTCTTTTGATTGTGTACTTTCATGTTTACAGCGGGGTCTGAGAGAAAAAGCATTTAAATCCTGTCTATGTCCTGTACATATGGCAGAAATGACAAAGGTGACTTTGAATTGACTAAATAACATGTATACTTTTACTCCTCCACATTTTCCCTAAGCATCTTAGTAACTTAGTAAAGAATAGGAAAGGAAGGAGGGAAAAATGGGAGGGAAAGAAAAACTGGATTTTGCTCTTTAAATCCATTTTTCAAGGTGGTACGTGTTATGAAGAAACAAACTTTATAATTCTTAAACTTCTTACCGCTTGCTTTTTTATTAACAGCATTTACTTGAACTTTTACTTTCAATACTTAATTGCATTTAATATCAAAAAATATTTGTGATACTTGAGTATAGTAAATACCAGATGCTTTAAGACTTTCTCTGGTGAGAAATCTGTAATTTTATTCAAGTATGTCTTTTAGGTACTTCCTCTGTCACTGTTTGTAAATAATTTAAATGACATAACAGTTAATGTGTCCACCTGCACATGGCCCACAGGTCGCACCCTTAATTCACAGGAAACTCTGCAAATACAGAGAGAGGCAAGTGACTCACCTTGAAGACCCAGCTGTCAGTAACGATGACTCTGGCTCCAGGCGCCCCTGTAGCAAACTTATCAATGCGCCTGAACTCTGTGTTGACACTGCTCGCTACGGAGCCCCAGCTAGAGTGAGGAGGCTGGATGTGGGCCTGCAGGGCCCGGCTGATGGGATGGTTGTGCCAGTGATGGCGGGACCAGTAGATGACGAGTGTCCAGCTGGCCAACTGGAGGCAGAGAGAGAGAAGAAGAAACGCTCTCCAGCTGTCACTCACCTAGAGAAACACAACATGACAACACAGCTGAGACCAGCATTAATAATTACTGTCCACAACCAGAAATCAGCCTCAAGAGCCACTCAATGCATCACTGTTTCATTTCAATGTTTTAGCTGTAAATGAACACAAAGTCTGGTGAAAATGGATATTTCAACAGAGGAGGATGAACTTAACAGTACCTGTGTGTTTTCTTTACAAGTTTAATGACATTTCACAGGAACAGATGAAACCGGTAATATCCAACTCATGTTGGATATTATATTGTCCCATAAGTAACTTTGATATACAATAAAAATGTCATTTTGAGACCACTTTATGCCACTGGTATAATGATGATATTATGGCCTAATAATGCAAGTTCACCCTTTCAAAGAGAAAGTTTTTTTTAATTATTAGGAAGATTGGAATTGGAATATGAAAACAAACCCCATAAAAAGTTTAATAAAGAATTAAATACTAAATTATCAGGGCTGTCAGCCTTAATTTGTTAATTGTGATGCTATTAAGGTCCGTACATAACAAGTTTACTTTTCTGAAATCGCACTAATCTCCAGCTGACATCCCTGTCTTTAAGAAGCTGTACTGGGCTGACTCTTAAAGCTACAGTGATTATGCTGGCATCACCTGAAACTAGAGGACCTGAAGAATTTCATGCTACCTTTTCAGAAAACAGTTAATAATGCCTCAAATTTAAGTTAAACTTTGGTAATGGAAAAACGGCCATGGCCATTTCACAGGTGTCCCTTGACCTTTGACCTCAAGACATCTGATTGAAAATGGGTTCTGTGGTACACGAGTCTCCCCTTTACAGATATGCCCACTTTGTGCTACAGCAAAGTGGGAATGATGTCACTGGATTCCTTATCAAGACAACCTGTTGTCATGTGCATCTTCCTGATAACTAAACCCGGTTTAATATTTATATTGATGATCTGGCAAAATCTTTCTGACTCAGAGATTAAATGCCTACTCTTTGCAGATGATTTCTAATTGATGTCTCCATCTAAAGAGATCTTACAACAGCAACTGGATCATCTGCAAAACTCCTGTCCAGGACAGTTCATCTGGAGAAGACCAGGGTTATGGTCTTCCAGAAATGACCCAGATGTCAGCGAAACCCAAATAGGTTTTCGCTGGGCTCAACAGACATCGAACACACACAACTGCACATATTGGGATTAAACATTACCTCTACAGGACATTTCTATCTGGCCCTGAATGATCTCAGAGACAAGGGGAGAAGGACCTTCCATGCTATAAAAAAGTCTTTAAACATTAATACACCCATCAGAATATTCCAATCCATAATCGAACCAATAATACTGTATGATAGTGAAGTATGGGATCCTCTTGCAAATCAAGACTTTGAAAAATGGGACAAACACCCAACTAAAACCCTACACACTGAGTTCTGTAAGAGTATCATCAAAGTCCACAGGGATATGCCCAACAATGGCTGCAGGGCTGAACAAGGACAATTTCCCCTTTTAATGAAGATTCAAAAAAGAGCCATCAAATTCTACAAACAAACAAACTTAAAGCAAGTGACCCCAACTCCTACCATTACAAAGCTATTCATTGCCAAGAGGAAAACATAGAGAAGAGTCTCCTCAGCCAGCTGGTGCTGCGGCTCACCTCCTCTAACAGCACATGGCCTCAGGACAGCCCTCACACAATCTGGCCCAACCAAATATAGCTAAAGAAAAAGAACATTACATTAACTATTGGACATCCATCACAAATACTCAAAGCAAACTTCAGTGCTATTTGGCTCCAAACAGACAATACACGGTTGCCGACTATCTGAGCAGCGTGACTGATCAGAAACTGAGAAAGACATTGACTATGTTCAGACTCAGTGGTCACAGCTTGGCTAGACACAGACAGACCTGGCTGCCTCGTGAAGACAGGCTGTGTCTGCTCTGTCCACAGAGAGAGGTGGAGACAGACACATTTCCTGCTACACTGTAGCACATATGATGACATCAGAACAAAGTTCTTCACACAAATTAAATGTGTGCAGGGTCTGACAACTTCTCCCGAAGCCCCCACCCCCCCCAATCACTCCCCACCAACTCAACCTCCACCTGCCTAATACTCTGCTCCAGATTCTCAAGGGTTCTGCTGGAATCAGCTGTGGAAAAGGCAGTATACTGCTGACAACACAGTCTTATCTGGGCCTTACTTGTATCCCACCACTGACTCTGGGACTCAAACTGCCCCTCTCTCTTCCTTCAACTCCCAAAACTCTTGAAAACTGAAGAAACTGAAGGAAAAGGTGGCATCTTGTAAGCTTTACATTAAATTTCCAATAAGCAGAGCGACAGGGACATGGTGAGATAACTAAATGTGCAGCCACAAAATGGTGATCAGAAAAACTAGTTTCTCTAACCTGTTGCTATGCTGACTGAAGATATAAAGGCGGTCAAGCAGAACTGCACCCCTCCTGTCCTCCCACTTCTATCCATAGTGGGGTCCACATTGCAGTTCCAGTCCCCCCCTAACACCAGCACCATGTCAGGGTTCAGAGCTAACAGCTCCTGTCTCAGCAGCCCAAACAACGCTATCCTCTCCCTGCCTGTATTAGGAGCATACAAATTAATAGCCCTCACCAGCAGCTGCCTGCCTTTACACACCTCACTCTGAGAGAGGATGCTTACCCCTAAACCTGGAGAAAACAGGACCGCCACCCCTGCACTAACATTTGTGCCATGACTCATTACCAAACCCCCTCCAGCTGAACCCCGAGTCTGCCTCATTACCAGCATCACTATGGGTCTCTTGTAAGAACATGACATTCACATTTTTATGTACAACATATTTAAAAAACACCCCCCCCTTTTACCCCATTAACATTAAGGGAGCCTACACGCAGAACCTCGATGAGAGAGAGGAGGAAGACTAACCTGGTGAATGTATCCCAGGTTTTTCTCTGGAGCAGCGATAGACATCCCCATGTAGTAACCTGAAAACATGGACAACAACACATGCTGTCATCAACCCTGACATCAGGAACACATCACATCCACATTAAACACACAGTCTAGTTTCATAGTTAAATTCAAGTTACTAAACTATCCAACTACCATAAGAAAGTATTATTATCCTGGTTATTTATTCATAATCACATTTTTGTCCATACAGAAATCTAATTTGGAATAACAAAGATGTTAGATATAAAAATAAAACATTGTATATTGATAGCTAGGTTAAAAATAGTATCTTGTTGGTAACCCAATTACTAAATGAAAACAGATTTCTACTAAGATTTATACAGAATTTCTCAAAAAATATAGAATTTCAGTTACTCCTAAAGAATCTGCAGTTGTCTTTGTTGCCATCATGAGGTGATGGGAAAAATGCAAAGTGAGCTTGTTATATTAACCAAAATTGTAAGGTGGGCCACATGTATAGCATACTCTGAAAGACAAGCCAAGGGCCATTTAAAGTCAGGCCACAATTGGGCCCCGGGCTGGACTTTGGACATGCCTGTCCTACATGTTCAAAAAACAGGAGGAACATGTGGAAACAGTCCAGTGTTGTCCACGTTAAGATGAAGGATCTGACAGGAACACATATGAGTTTTTCTCCTTTGTTGACACACAAAAAATGAGTACCCTGAGGCTCATGTATCAACACCAAGACTCAAGACTGCTGGACTCTGCGCACAATCTCAGTTTTTACTTAAATAGAAATTCAAAATTACAAAACTGCCACACTCTTATTACCAAAGAGTCACACAATCCAGTCATGTGTGAGAGCATGACCGCGGCCTCAGGTGACCTCTGCGCTACGGGGAAAATGGACCAGCAGTAACAAATAAATATTTGCTCTATTACTCTCTTGTGTTTGTGCTCCGATTTCATCATGAAATCCCCAGAAAGACAGACTCAACATTTTTTAACTGTCACTCACCGTCTGACTCTTAATAAAATTAAAATAATTCAATACGGTCATTTGCATAGGTGGACAGACTGTTATTTATGCGGAAATGTCGAAACAATGTATACACTTTGGGTGATGTTCTCGTCTGTTGCAAATTGATGGCAGAGTTGATTACCTTGTGATATGATGTAAACGTGACGTGATCAGGTTAACTTCTGCTTTGCTGTGATCACAGTTATGTTACAGCAAGAACCGTCTGTTCCTGCACCTGTGCTCATGGGAATTTTTCCTTCCACCTTGACTTTAAAACACCTAATGTCACCACCTGAACCTGAACAATGTGACAGCATAGACTACAAACCCACACTAGTGCTCAAAATATATTGTCTATACATACCAAGCTATAGAACAATATAAAATCAATATACATGCTTAATGGTCCCTACAAATACTGCAGTGTCATCTCTAAATTTACAGTCTGGCTCTGGGCTTATTTAAACGCATTTCTCAGATTTTAGGACATTTCTGGGATTTCAGGGCATTTCTAGTATTTAGCACAGTTTACTTTAGTTAATTTCTCTGGTTTTATGACATTTCTAGGATTTTAGGACATTAGGGTCTTATCAAGGACCTCTGTTGGGGGTTGTGGAGGATCCTCCACTGGCTCTTTTTTTGATCAACAAGCTCTATTATGATGCTGTTTTATGCACCCTGACACCTTATGGATACTAAAAGTACAAAAAAAACAATCCCCAGTGTCAATCACTTTATTTTTTATTGTGAATGAGGAAATGTTTGGGGGGCAGATTTGGCCCGCGGACCTTAAGTTAAGCATCACTATGCTACGTGTTCCATAAACAGGAAGCGCGTGCAGAGACAGTCCAGTGCTGTCCACCTTGACATGAAGGAGTTGACAGGAACACATGAAGCCAGAAGAACGTATGTTACACTCGGTGTGTTAATGAGCTTTGCTAAAACATAAATTAGGACAGAACACAACCTCTGCCTGTCAACAAATGAGTCGCTGTGAGTTTCTCCAGCGGAGCGAGTCATCTGCAGGAAAACCATGAGCACCTGCTGACTCATCCACTATGTGTCAGCTCGCTGAGGGTGACATATGACAAACCGTGTCAGAGCCGCTGTGTGTGTGTTAGTGTCAGGTTTTACCCAGCGGCAGAGCCGAGTGCACCAGGACGGTGATGCTGGTCCTCCGGACGTGGTACTGGATGAAGCCCACATCCTCGCTGCCCAGCCAGGAGGAGAACAGGTTCTGGACGGTCAGACCGGCCGAGCGGAACTCGTTGGGAGTGAACACGAAACAGAGAGAGAACACCAAGTAAGCTAAAGTGAAAGTTAACTCCGGGCTCTCCATACTTTATCTGAGCCCTCTGCTATGGTCAACCAGCATTGTTTGTCATATTCTACTTCCTGTTAGTTTCTTCTTCTACACGGCAAATTGCAGTTCGTTACTCATAAGGTTCATACCGCCACCTACTGTACAGGAGGAGGTAGTGTAACAACATTATTTAAAGGTGAAAGAACTTCTTCACTCTTTTTTTGTTTGTTTATGTGTTTGTTAGTTATTTTAAAATAAAGACCACTGTCAAACGGTTGAGATGGCTAGTAGTGGTAAAAAAAGAAAAATAGAATAGAAAATTACAAATAATGTACTGTGATAATACTGTAATATGTTAGTAGACCAAATCAATTTGTGACCATGGAATTAGAAGTATTAAGATTACCGGAAATTGTGAAACAGTCATACTGATATAGATTATTATATATATATATATATATATATATATATATATATATATATATATATATATATATATATATATATATATATATATATATATATATATATATAATAACAATAATAATAATAATAATAATTAATAATACTGTTTTTAACAGTAAAAAAACATTTTTTTTTCACTGTATATATTGTTGTTATTATTATGTTAATTTATATGTTAGCAAATAGTCAGTTTTGATTTCATTGGCTTAGCTTCACTACCTTTGCATAAAGGCCAAATCAACTGTTTGATTTTTCATTAAGATGTAGCGCCTCAAAATGTATTACCACCAAACAGTTGCGCAGGACGTTAATGGGATATTCTCCTTACGTATCCACTGAATGTAAGTTAACTTATTTCTAACTTTTAACCTTTTTTTTCCTGCTCCCCTCACTGTGCCTACTACTTAATACTTGAGTTTTTGCACTTCATTTTGTTTATTTCTGTTTTATGCTATTTTTTATTTCCCCTCAACTACATCTCAAGCATATATTGTATTTTTACTCTGCTACATTATTTCATAACTTTACTTGCGAAATTGAGACTATAAATACAAAATATACGACTTATAAATTATGACATAAAATTGTAGGTTAGAATTTGCGCAGCAATAGGCTATATGAAGTAACTGAAATGAGCTCCAACTTTAACAACTACAGCATTAAAATAATGAACATATTAATGCAATAATGGTTGTAAATAAATCATATCATATGATTGGGAGAATAACTGAAATTGGCCAGTCTGCCTTGTGCCTATTTTTCATTTGGCTCTTTAAATATATTTTAATTCTAAGAATTTTATACTTGGTGTAAGAGTTTGAATGCAGGACTTTTACTTGTAATCTAGTATTACTGTAGTACTAAAAGAACTGAATACGTCTTCCACCACTGGTTACTTTCATTTTTTATAATGAATTACAACTACTCCGTATACACCCTGTATTCTATATATGATTTATTCATCTATTAGCCTTACCCTGGGTTATGGTAAGGACCTGTGGGTGCCACCTCCTCCTGGTGCCATCTGTAAGGCCACATCTTCTGTTTTGGTACTGGCCGTCCTGTTGAAAGGATTAATCACAGAGGACTAAACAAGGCAGACAGAGGATTGATTCAAGACATTTATTGGTCCTGTAATTCAATCTCCTGGATAAGTAATTTATAACAAATATGCACATTGATAAATACAGACATGGAAGGTCTGCAGTATCTGGAGTTTTCATAAATTTTATTTTATAGGCTTAGCTGCACTAATAAAAGAACACATAAATGCTGCAGCTATTTAATAAACTCAAAATAAGATTCTCATGCATAGCCAGCTGGGGTCAACAAACACAACATGAGTACTGACACCTGTTCAACATTTCTTCTGTATTTTTACCTGTCTAACTCACCCGGTCTTTTTTTTTTTTTGGAGAGTAAGAAATCTCTGTGGATAATTTAGTTTGCAACGAAAACCTCCTGAACAATAAACACTCAGGGAATTCTAACCAGGAGAAGTTTCAGCTGGTTGCAATCTGCAATCCTCATTGCTAATTGCCACTAAATCTAAATGAAATGCAAATATGTAACCCTTTGAAACCTGAGGAAATTGGCTTGATTTCTTTAAAACATGAAGATGACAATGAGCAATGAAAGGAGAAAAGACCCCGAAAAATTAGTTTAAAGAAACAGAACAAAAAAGAAAAAAAAAGATTAAAAAAAATCTGTAACATATTTTAAATATGTAATTATATATATTGTTTCTCCCTAGCTTTTTTTCTTTTTCTCTAGACATGTTTCTCTAGCTTTTAAAAATAATTCACTATATCTACGTATTTCTTGCAGTTCCTGGAACATTACCAAGTTTCTCATTGTCTTTTTCGCTATGTTTTTATAGAAATCAAACCAATTTGCTCAGAGCTCAAAGGTTTAAATACTCGTGAAAGGCCTCTAAAAACAGCACAAGAAAATTGATGTTTCTCTAGGTTTCAAAGGGTTAATAAACATGTTCATGTCCTTTCAAGTCCTGAATACCAAGTCAAAGTCAAGTCTTTCATCTGTTAGTTTCTATTTCTCTCTTTTCCTATCACTATTTGAAATTCTTTTCAACGGCTATTAACCTATGTATGACTCTGTTCTGAAACGTTACTTTTGAAATATAGAGAGAAAGAAAAAAAGGCGGCTGGCTGGATCTCACAGTTCAACTGTAGTACAGTTCAACTGTGTAACAGCTGATCTAAAACATGTTTCTGAAAACATTTGAGGTGAGAAATTAGAATCAGAATCCTTTATTCATCCCAAGGGAAATTCTGTTCGTAACAGTGCTCCGCTCAACAACAAACAGGTAAGAAAAACAAGACAATGCACATAGTGCACATAATGACAGAATAAACTATATACATAGTGGAAAGAGCAGTGCGCAAGAAATAAATAAGACTGTATAATAAATAAGACTGTAAAAGACTGTAAAAGACTGTAAAAATACGCAGCTCAATAACAGAATCTTGGTTTATATTTGATAAGAGCTGCTTAGTTTTACTGTTGAGTGAGGGAGAGGAAGACCCAAAAACTACCTGGAGAAGGAGCTCAGAGCAAGAGTTAAAAAATGAGGGCCTGATGAGGCAACATCTGGAAAGGATGGCACAAGACAGACGAGGATGGAAACAGCCCATCAGTTGTTTCTGTTCTAAAGGGAATACAAAGGTCTAGGTAAGCAAGCTAAGTAAAGTTGTATTTTCTAAGCTTATTATGTGTAAGTAACTAGCAAGAATATCTGTGAAATGTAGCAGAATAAGAAGAGGAATGGAAAAATGGAATTACTCAAATAAAGTACAAATACCTCTACATTATACTAATATACTTGAAAAAAGGGATTCCACTTTCAACCACTGTCTATTAGATAGCTATATAGCTATCTATCTATCTGTCTATCTATCTATCTATCTATCTATCTCTCTATCTCTCTATCTATCTAGCTACATAGATAAATAGATAGATTGTTATTCTCAAAGGGAAATTCTGGTTTTCAACAACTCAGTACCACGCTGCACAGACATAAAAACGAAAAAAAAACCCCCTGAAAAAAACCTGAACTTTATCAGTGTTTAAAATGCACAGTGTGCACAACCTGAATTAACAGATTAAAGAGCAAACAGAGCCCCTGTACTAGTTCAATAAATAGATAAATAAATAAGTCTGTTTTGTGCATCACATGCATGATCAGGACTCAAAACCCTCCTCCTCAGTCCTCCCCACAGACTGTATATGGTCCTCTCTCACCATGTCCAACCACAGAGTGGCAGCATAGCTTTACGAATGTCTCCTGAGCTGTAAAACCGAGTGGATTACTTCTTTGCAGCATTGCAGTCCAACCTCTCTCTCTCTCTCTCTCACTCTGCTTCATCCTCTTCATCACTCTCGTTTCCTCTCTATCTATTTTTCTTTATCTGTAGTCTTCGCTCCCCCTCTAATTTTCTCTCTCCCTTTATACTCACAGTTCAGCCCATCTCTCAGTCTGTGATATTTAAACAGCAGAAATCCAGCTGACCACACGTGCTTGGATCTCACTAGCAGCTGCCAGCAATATTTCTTAAATATTGAGAAAAATGTGAATGTAGTATGTCTGAGATTAGTGTGTGTATGTGTGTGCTCTGTCTCTCCTCCTGCTATGTTCCATTGAATAATCAGTCAGTGCAACCCTTACCGGTATAAAGTGTGTGGTTGACATAGTTTGTTAGTGTGTTTGAAAATGTGCACAGAACCTACCATGACATGGACATTACAACTCTACAGAGTGGTGTTGTGCTGTGTATATTGGTCATAATGGAAGCTGTGAGTTCTTAAGCAACTAAAACTACAGTATGAATATACATGTTAAGTTTTATATATCAGAGAAACAATAAAAAAGAAAAAGGATACTAAAAAAAGTAAAGCTGCAAGCAGAGATGAACTACACCTCACGTCTTTGCATATATCACACACATATGTGTTTATTTGCTGTTGACCTTTATGAACAAATATCAAAGGACGTTATCACACAGGGCTTACTTCCTGTTGCCAGTAGATGGTACAATTACTGACAACTAAATGGCATGTTGATGTTGTCAGGGCTGGACTGTTATAAGACATGTTAATTTGGGGCAAATGCGTTCACATGGCAACAGTGTTCAAGGAAGACTCCCAATCTTCATAAGAAACATCATCAAGGTCTGATGGCTTTCCTCTTCACATTTGAGCTGAATGTAGTCAACCTGGTAGGATATGCACATCAAAGTATAAAACATGTCATTTCCTGTTGGCAGTAGGTGGCGCTATCACTATAACTCAATTTTGGCAAAGAGATGTTTTGAGGCCAGGACTCATATCAAACATGAAACATTTAAGGCAGATTAGACAATGTAAGCTCACGTTATTACAGCGTCCTGTTTAATGGTAAAATTTGCAAAACAGCTGCCATGCTATGAAAACGCCATTTGATGAAAATAGTCAGACAATTGTGATGACAGCTAGACTTGCTGCTGCCCCAAACTTTTTCCATTAAGCCCCATTGTTAACAATGTAAGCAGCCAATCAGCTCTCACAGCAACAAGCTTAAGTCTGACATTAGCAGAGAAAACACCTATATAATATATATATATTATGATATATTATTATATTCTATATTATATTTCTGCGATAAGTTATTGCAGAAATAGTGTCTGTAACAACAATCATGCCTTAGGGCCCGCTTTAATATTACACATACTCATAATAAACTGCACACAAAAGGGGATTTTCAAAATCATGCTTTAAAAAATATTACAACAAAATTTTAATCCTTTAAATGCCATGTTTTTTTCATGATGCTACTATGATTTTCAATGAAAAATACACAGAAAATAAATTATTTTCAATATACTATATGCCAAGTAGATATGTCTGGGATATGTTGCTGCAATGATTTGCAGCAACATTGATTGTGACAGTACACCTAGTGGAAATGGCATGTATTTTCTCCATAAGCCAAATATGGTAAAAAATTACATCATCAGCTGGAAAATAGTAAAAAAAGAAAAATTTCCAAGGCAAAAGAATGACACCCAAAAAATAATAATGAATGTTTTTATGTTTTGATGGCTGTGAGATCAAGAATTGCAGTTTGAATCAACACAATGTTGAGCTTGTGTTATCAGGAAGGTCTCACCAGGCTAACAGTGTGTTACCTTACTGTTTGACTTTTCTGAATTCAGCTTTTCATTAAGAAGAGGAAGTGTGTTATATCCTCTTCCATGAGTCCAGGTGCAGTAATAAATATGCCAGTGGGTGTTCTGGAATAGATGTGTGGGCTGAAGTTGAGATGTTTGATATGGGTCACCTCATCAGATTGTTCCTGTAATACATGGTGCACCACATTAGCTTGCAGGTGCAGTGTCTTCTCTAATTTGGATGGCTAATCTCCCAGCGGATTACTACCATAGAACAGACAAGATTTGTGGCTTAAACTATATCAAACTGTTTCTCCTTCTCTGTGATGAAGCACTGGTAATCCTTTGAAACCTGAGCAGTTTGGTCTGATTTTATTTTGGGGAGAATTTAATGAGACATGGTCCCAAAACTTGCAATAAAAAATGGTAAAAAGTTAACAGGAAAATTACCTGAAAATAAGACAAAAACAAAAACAAAAACAAAAAGTTACTGATCTCTTGCAATTTGTTTGTACATTACTTGCCAAGATGGTCATAACCTTTTTACCCCCATATTTTTTAACAGATATTAAATCAGTTTGCTTAGTTTTCAAAGGATCAAATACTTGTGAAAGGTATCTGAACGCAACACCAGAAAACTGATGTTAATCCAGGTGTCAAAGGGTTAACAAAGGAGTGACTCAACTTAGTTGTAACCTTGTTGATGATCACTGTAAGTAATGAAAACCAACAATCCTGAACCTCATGTAAACAATGCCCAATCTATTTGCCTCCATTACATCCCGGCCTGTAACATCCTACATCAATAATCACACTAAACTACTGCCAAGAGAAGACTGGTAATTGTTTTATGAAGATAAATGGACGTGTAGAACACATAATTCATTTAAGGAGTGTGCTTTCTGTAAAGTGTTACCCAGATTTCTGGAAGCCTAATCATTTATTCATAATAGCTTTTAGCTAAAACACAAAACAGTCGCTGCAATGGTGTATCACTAATGTGACTACAGGAAAGGATTTCTTTGGAGTGAAAAATATCTTTGTAACTATGTGTGTAAGTGTAAGTGTGTGTGTGTGTGTGTGCTGTTCAGTTCAATATGGCCATGTTAAGTTAAAAACATGACGTGTAAAACTTGAAAAATGAAAAATGCTTTATTCAGTGATGTGACTGTTTAAAATCACCAGGGGCCTCATGTATAAAAACACTGCACAGCTTTTATACTGATTGTAGAGAAGAGGGTAGAAGGTAGATTTATGAGTCATTTTACCTACAATTTTTTTTAAATTACATTTGTCCTTGATCCTGCTACATCTTTGGGGTTGAAGGTTGAGTTGATTAAAATCAGCAGCTTCTATGAAGATTCCATCCAGCTGCTTAGTGATGTTGCTGCTGATGCCTTCGTTCAATTCCTGCAATGCATATTTTCAACTTGCAACAGATTCCCATGTCCAAAAGGCCCCCACAAGGTCAGTCCATCCAGTGCAACAGCTTGATCCGGGATGCCAGGTGTTAACCGTGTCTCTCTGAAGATGTGTGCAGAGCAGTCCCCGGTCCCCTGCTGCTGAGCGAGCCTCAGTTACATCTCATCCACTTGGTAAAGGAACAGCTCTCGGTCCAAGTCGGGTCAGCCTTGCCCTGATGCCGACTCTCCTCAGTCTCTTCATCCCGCGCTTTTGGTTTTGTTTCTCCCCTCTGGTTGACTGGCTGCTCGGTGTATGTCGTCGGCAGTCTGCACCAGTCAAAACCTCACACAACTTCTCCTGATGTTGATAAGTATCTTAGAAAAGTCAAGCTTCAGCAGAAGGGGCCTTGGTGTCTAAAAAAAATATATAGCAAAAAAATTAGGAAGGATTTGAGGAGCTACAGGCTGCTGCATCTACATGCGCTGAATTGAAAAATATTATGCAAAGAAATTTTCACATGTATAAAAGCATTTGTGCGCCTGTTCCTGTGCACCTTTCTTTTGTACTTCCCAGTTAATTGACCGCAGCTGCACATGCCACTTGACCCACCTTGTGTCCTCCCATTAATAACTACAAATGACTATAAATATGCCCAATGCCATCGCCAATTAAAGAAATAAAAACTAGAAAATCGCCCTGGAAGAGAAACAAAAAAAGAAGAGCTTCACATAGCTTCACTGAGACTGAACTTGAAATGCTTGTTACTGAGGCAGAAGCGGAAAAGATATGTTACTTAGTGTTTTTTCCTTTGGAATCAGTAACAAACTCAACATGACTGAGTGGCAGTGTCACAACTGCAGTTCACGCAGCAGGGTCAGAGACATGCACAACAGCTGAAATCAAGAAAAAATTGTTTAACTTCAAAGCTGATGTCAAACAAAGGGTAGCCATGCATCGGCAGAGTGTAACAACCACAGCTGGGGGCCCAGGAAAGCTGGAGCTGACACCACATGAGGAAGGACTGGCTGCCATCATTGGAGAAAGCATCCTTTCTGGCATCCTGCTGGCACATGAGGGTGACTCAGAGAATGTATCACTCCTGCTAAGTACATAAAATGTAGAATGACTCATACCATCTGTCAGGCACATGTTACAGTTCAATAAGCAGGCAGGAGACATGGAGTTAAGAAAATAATGTTCTTTACACTACGTTCACACTGCGAGCCCATGTGGCCAAAATCAGATTTTTTTTCCCCCTATGTGACCCAGATATGATTGTTTAATGTCAGTGTGAAAAGCACAAATCACATGGAATCTCATCTTTTCAGATCAGACTTGGGCCACTTTCATTTATGGTTCTAAATCAGATACAGATCTGCTTTTTTGTGACCTCAGTCTGAACAGCCACATGACACGTATCGGAATTCAACGCCACTTTTACGTCACTCTAGATGAACATCCTTCTATAAGATGTAGAATCCCTCACTCTGTCTGTCTGCATACATTTCTCTCCTCGATGGGTTGGCCAATCAATCTAAAATTGCACATTGAGAGAATTGCTGTAGGCAGAGACTGACCAAGCCCTTTGTCTCATTCAAGCACTGCCTGTGCTTTTGTTTAAAAATACTTACATAAAAAACACTGACTTGAATGAGGACATGAGTGAAAACACAGAGCGCCACTCTGCCATTGCAGCACACACTGTGGTTGAAGGTGGAATTGCAGCTTAAAAGATTCTTTCCGAGTTGGTTAAAAACAATTTGAAATTGCACACGGGCATTGACATTTGCCATAGGTAGAGACTGATGAAACCCTTTGTCTCATTCACCCTCTGCCTGTGCCCGTATAGTGACGTCTTGTTGTTCTTCTGAGCATGTAGGCCACATCAGGGCCACATTTTAAATGATAATTTAAACAGCTATATAAAAAGCTCTGACTTGAGCCCTAAGGCTTGCAGTGTGAACGTGGGGTTATTGTCACTGGTAATGTGAACACTGGGGAACGCAGCGTCAGGATCACATCGTCATCTGCCAACCTGAGCCAGGCAGAGTCAGGATGAGGAGGAGGGAGCCATGGATCTGAGGCCAGCAGCTCCACAGCAGTTGACTGTGCGCAGTCGCCCTAGGCCTCAACTGCTCAGGGGCTCCAGTCTGGCGGTGTCCTCACTAACACTATGATTCATTGTTAATACGATAACGGATATATTCAGCAAATTAAAAGGAATGAATGACGTTTTTGGTGAAATAAGTCATCACACTGCTGAAAAAAACAGCTAAAAAACAGCTTGTTCTGGAAGCTGGTATTTTTTGGTTTTAGCTGGTCATAGATGGTCTTAGGACCGATCAGGGATGCATCACTAGAAAAATGTAGCCAGTAAAACCATTGTTTCCCTGTGGTACAGTGTGCCTATCGGGCGTGACATGTTTTTTTTCTGAAACAACTGAAAAAAAAATCACAACCTCTCAGCAAGCTTCCACTGACACCTTTCTCACAGTCAATGCCCAGGTGGCTTCTTATTACACCTCCTTATTACACCAAAAAGAAAATAAATCTTAAACTAGATTCTATCCGGCCAACATCAACGTATAACTGGCAAAATATTTACAGGTGAGCCAGAATCAATCTATCCCTCTCTCTAGGATGAATTATATGCTCCCAAATCCTCTATCTGTCACCAGTGTCTGATCACACAGACAGAAGAGCTCAGACTGCTGAGCCCCTCTCTCTCCTCTGTCCAGATTACCAGCAGCCACAATGACCCTGGTGAACAAGGAGCAAAATCATTACTATCAATAAACCGGGTGGAAACAAAAAGCAGAACCAAACACAAAAACCTGTATCTACCTATGAAACCAGATGAAACTGATCAGTTATCTAGACTACAAGCATGTCTTAAGGACATAAAAGCCTGGATGAGCCACAATTTCTTGATGTTAAATTTAGGCAAAACTGAAGTTATTGTTCTTGGCCCCAAACACCTCAGAAACTCATTTTTTAAGGATATAATTTCTCAAGATGGCATTACCTTGGCCCTTAGCACAACTGTAAGGGACCTCGGAGTTATATTGGATCAAGATCTATCTTTTGCCTCCAATATAAAACAAACCTCTAGGACTGCTTTCTTTCACTTGCATAACTAGACATATCCTGTCTCAAACAGATGCAGAAAAATTAGTACACGCATTTGTTAATTCTAGGCTGTAACTCCCTAGTATCCAGTTACCCCAACAAATCTCTTAAGTCTCTCTAACTGGTGCAGAAAGAGGAAGGTCTTTAGTGTACCCTTAAAAGTAGACACGGTGTCTGCCTCCCTGACCGAAACTGGAAGATGGTTCCATAAAAGAGGAGCGTGGTAGCTGAAGGCTCTGGCTCCCATCTTACATTTGGAGACTTTGGGAACCACAAGTAACCCTGCATTTTCAGAGCGCAGTGATCTTGAGGGTTGGTGAGGAACTATGAGCTGTGACAGATAGGATGGAGCCTGACCATTTAGAGCTTTGTAAGTAAGGAGGAGGATTTTAAATTCATCCTGGATTTTTTTAGGGAGCGAGTGCGAAGCTAAAACAGCAAAAATATGATCCCTTCTCTTGGTTCTGGTTAGAACACATGCAGCAGCGTTCTGCACCAGTTGGAGAGACATAAGACAATTGGGAGTTACAGTAAACCAGCCTAGAAGCAACAAATGCATGTACTAATTTTTTGGCATCTGTTTGGGACAGGGTATGTCTAATTGTCGCAAAATAATGCAAGTGAAAGAAAGCAGACTTTGAAGTTTGTTTTATATTGGAGACAAAAGATAGATCTTGATCAAATAAAACTCTGAGGTTCCTTACAGTTGTGCTAGAGGCCAAGGTAATGCCATCTAGAGAAATTATATCCTTAGAGAAGTAGTTTCTGAGGTGACTGGGGCCAAGAACAATAACTTCAGTTTTATCTGAATTTAACATCAAGAAATTGTGGCTCATCCAGGCTTTTATGTCCTTAAGACATGTTTGAAATCTGGATAACTGATCAGTTTCATCTGGTTTCATAGATAGAAATAGTTGCGTATCATCAGCATAACAATTGGAATTTACAGAGTGATTTCTGATTATGTGTTGCCTAGGGGAAGCATATATAAAGTAAAAAGGATTGGTCCAAGCACAGAACCTTGTGGCACTCTGAAGCAGACCTTAGTATGCACAGAGGACTGATCATTGATGAGAATGATCTGATAAGTATGATTTGAACCAGCTTAGTGCCATTCCTTTAAAGCCAATTAAGTGTTCCAGTCTGTGCAGAAAGATTTAATGGTCAGTTTTATAGGATGATACCACACCCTTGGGTCAGGCTGCACAGATGGCCTGGCTCTCAAGGCACAAAACAGGGGAGAGCTGCACAGAGACAGAGATGAATTAGCAAGGCTGTCACACAAGTCTCTTATTTATCCACATCTAAATACTTATCAGCTATACTATTTGCAATCATAATTATACAATTTCAAATTTGTAAAGTCAAGTTTTATTCAAAAAAGATAAAAAAGATAAAAGCTCATGATTACAAGCAACAATTCTTGGGTTTTAAAAGCTCCTGTATACCATGGATGGGGATTGAAACCTGTTTTTATTGAGGACCTGCTTTTGCTTTTTTTCAAAACCCAAAAATCAGTAATGATTGAGCTCATAGATACTTGAGTCCTGTGGGTCCTATAACATAACATTAACAACAGATATTTGAGTAACAGCTGTTTGGGTAAGAAACCTGTTTTCCCAGCAATATAAAATGGATGATAGAAATGGAATTGCAACCTGTTAAATATCCTGTCACGATCTCTAATCATCTTATAACGCACCATTAAACTACTGATGCCAATATTTTTCAGTATAAATATTTGAAGTGAAATACAATAATCACTAAAAACTTGAAAAGTAAAGTGACTGAAATTGACAGTAGACATTAACCAACACTTAAGTGTGAAAATGAAATGAATTCCATTTCTGTTAAAAATGTATTGTCTTTCCACCAAATAATAGGAAAGTATTAATCGATTAAGACTCGGGTTGTTAAGAAATCTTGATTATGGCATCAATATCCATAAAAATGAACATTTCCCATCCCCATTGAAAACTCAGGATCAATATCTACTTCATTATCTTGGTTCACAATGCTTTAATTGTATTTAATCCTTTGAATGCATAGAAAATAGCATAGTTAATTCAAATTCCTGCCCTAAACATTCTCATGTCTGCTGGCCTGGAGAGGGCCATGCTCCTGTCTGAAGGTCAAGCGGGCTATCTATGCACAAAGGGATTCATACAGCATGCTTCAGAGCCTATGTACTGTGTCAGCCATATCACGTCTGGTCTAAGGGTGAGATTCTCCACCGGGACCCAGTAGACATCCGCCACAAGTACCTCACCAAACAAAACTTTATCAGGAAACAGTTTTCCATTTCTCTCCCCCTTCACGCCCTTCATCTGGTCCAATGCCACCTAAGCCGATCTGATCTTACATTCGGCAATATGAGATAGACTATAATAAGTCAGTTCTCCTGCCAGTAGATTATTACCAACACTAGTTCAGTTATGGATTGATATATGATAGCAATCCTACAAGATGCATTGTCATTACCTAGCTGATGCTGGTAACTCACCGAAACACTTGCCCAGTTCTCCACAGGTTATCCTCACACAACAACTCAGTTTCCCTGTGATGGCAGTTACATCTCCTAATTCTTAGCTGCTCCTCTTGAACCTGGTTCATAATTGTACTTTTGTGGTCCATCATATGCCTCTGAATACTATTTAAAATCTGATGCTATCTTTCCCTCCAACAAGATGTCAAAGTGGAAGGAGTATGTTTGTTCTGGATGTTCTTGTTCTGGATTTGCATTTCATTTTTCAGCACCTGATTTTACATTCTTAAGTGTTTCAATGGTGTTGACTATTTCTTTTTTTTTTTTTTTTTTTGCCAGGTGGGTCATCAATATTGATGAATATTGATGTAGGATGTAGAGAAGAATCTATTGCAAAATGTCATCACACCTGAATATAATGGCAAAGATCATTTATTCATTCATTCATTCAAAACAGTTACCTCTGTTTCTTCCAGAGTTCTCCTAGCTACCCACTCCCATTATCATAATATGATTTTTAAACAGAGATGTTAACATTCATATTAACACACTCCCTATTTAAATACTATGGAATTCACAGATTTACCTTAAAGCCTTGAACTTGCATGGGGGGATGACATCATGGTGGGATGATGCAGCCTGTTACTGTGATGTGGGATGAAGCAGCACAGTCCTTTTGTTTACACAACAAATGTCATGATGGTTAGGATTAAGTAACAATGTCACAAATGGTTAGGTTTAAAACACACACACACACACAGACACACACATCAGGAAGTGAACCTCAGGTGTTTGTGGCAGCATTATTACCAGGCCTGGTTGTGTTTTCAAGTGACACCACCTGTGCGCGTTGCATGTGGACGCACCCACTGCCATCCAGCCATCTGCCAGCATATGATAACAACACCAGCAGTTTTGTCAAAGCACATTCTTATTTGTCCAGCTGGCTGACGTTCTGGTTGGACTTGGAAGGTAACTTTTGGTATCATGCCTGTACGCAAAAAGCACTGACAGAGCAACGCTATTTGACAAGTTTCGAGTGAGAACAGGCTGGCAATTTATTAAGTACATTATTAGGCAAGTAAAAAATACACAGAAAAGCTGAGAGGGACTTTCGTTTTGTAGCTAGCAAGGTAAAAAAAATCAAACATCCAACAACACAGTGCAGGAAGAAAAGAACATATGTAGGAGGAATTACAGTCTGTTTGATAAAAAAATAAACACAGTTACCATGCACTTTACATGATATTCACAACTTGGATTATTTTTTTATGAAAACCTTTTGGATACTTCTAATCAGTTGACCCTTATGGACTAAAGGAATATGAAAAATCAAGGATAGGATGCATATTCAGACTTCAGAACCACTTCAAAGGTAGGTAGTCAGCACTTTATTTCGGTCTCTGAATGAATTACTCTCTGGTACTTATGGTTTCTGTAAATTGGATGGCTTTTTTTTCCCTTCTTTCTTTTTATTCACAATAAAGATGGATGGCTTTTAAGAGAGTTTAATGTTGTTCAATGAAATGAACCATTCCCCCTGTTAAAAATTAACGAATCACCTACTGGTGATAGGGGCAGACAAGATATTAATGATGCAAAGAGAGAGCAATCAAGATGGAGGGATGAGGGCAAAAGTGAGAGCAAGGCAACCCAGATTGCCACAGTGTCCTGGTACGTGCTTTAATCACCTGACTGAAAGAAGGTAAGAAAAAGTAGAGGAGGACTCAAGTAAACAAAAGACTGATGGATGGAAGACAGTAAAATGAAAAAGAAAAAGAAAACAGCATGTGTATAAAATGAAAGGACAGAACAAAGGGTTTCATTGAAATGTACCTAGTTGTCAGAGCAGAGGTCAGGAAATGCCAAGAAGAAAAGCCTGGGAGGCGTGCCATGACATTAAAAGACAAAGATTAACAATGTGGAAACAAATGGAAGGAGTATAAAAGCACTTTTACTTAGAAGTCAGTGCCAAGTGTCAGGTTCAGGCCTTTGAAACAATGTGAACTTTAAAAACAGCAACAATAGTGCTGCATGGCACCTATGGGAAATGGCAATCAGTTATTTATTGTATCTTATGATATATTGTCTACAATTGTTAATCCAATTTTGTCTTTGTCTGATTTTGGGTCTTTTGGCCACATTCTAGTGTAATGTGGGTACATGGGATTCTTCACTGTGTTTGTGTATCCAGCTGGTGGAAATCTAATGTGGTCAGTGTTGGGCATCAGTTGTTTACACTCTGAGATGCTGTTATGGTGATGTCAACAAATGCACATGGTGAGATGACACAGCCTGTAACTGTGATGTCACATCATGCGGAAAGCAGCATGATCCTTATGTTTACACAACAGCGTGGACTGGCACGATGGTTAGGATTAGGCACAAAAGTCACAGATGGTTAGGTTTAGGCAAAAGAGGCACATGGTGCGATGTAGGAAAAAAACACACTAACACATCGACACGAGACGTGAACTCTGGACTCTGGCATGAAGCTCAGTTGTTTGTGGCAGCGTTACTACCTAACCCTGTCCTCCATACGGTAAGCCCTGCCAGCCCTGTGAGCACATTTGCACACATTATGTTATGTGGTTACCAACAGTATTTTTACCTGATGCCATTCTGCAGCGTTTCATATGCATGCAACCGGTTCCGTGTGTCTGCATTCTCAAGTGATGCGACCCATTTCCATTGAGGTGGCTTTTGGTGTCACACTTGTACGCAGAAAGCACTGACAGAATGACGCTATTTGATGTGTTTGAAGTGAGAACAGGCTGCGACTCCAGTCAGCTAGAAAAGGCAGCTGAGACCATATTACCTTTGGTTTCCACAAACAAAGGACTCAGCTTCCAAGGGTCCTTCACATTTTACACCTAAGTGCGAAATTCACCCATTAACCCAGTTTTTGAACTGCCACTGATCAAGTGTGGCGGACTCGGGACCTATGACATCATCTTGTCAATAGAACTGGTGAGCAGATACAACCCTCGTCTCTCTGTGTGTCCCTGACCAGCCTACACCGTGAGCACTGATGGCGCTGCGTATTGAAAGTGAAAGTCGGGGATGAGTTACTGATACGCACCTCATGTCAGAGAGAGAAGCCTGACTGACACATGTCAACAGGCAGGTTATAAGTTCTACATCTACATCTACATTTACATTTTTTTTTTTTATCAATAAAAAAAAGGTCTAAACCTTCAGGTGCGCCATTTATAAAACTAAGAATAGAGGAGGAGGAGGAAAAGAGATCCAAATGCAGAGGTATGTCTTCCTTAATTTCATTGAAAAGGCTGTTTTGTGTGAAGACGTTTCATTTGTTCAGGCTATCTCAGTTAAAATCAAGCAAAGCAAGATAATGACATTAGATAATTATGCTTTGGTAGCTGCTATGAATTGAGGGCTGTTTATGAATCATCTGTATGTCAAGCCGGTAGTTTATATAGTTCATTGCTGCTGCTGCTGGCTGCTTAGTGCTGCTCTTTCTACCCAGTAAGTACGTTAGACATTGTGCTGAAACTAACTGACCAGTATAGACAATCATATTGTTAGGCATGTGTTACTGTTTAATTGTGGTGCATCCTCTTTTATTTGATTAATGACTAATCACAACTAAGAAATAATTGATGCATTGCAGTAGGTGTTTGTCTTACACTGTCTGCTGCAGATACATGTTTTTGCCTGTGCAGTAATCGGCTAATGTCCTCTATAACTGTCCAGATGCACTCTGGTGGCTTTTGCAGAAGCTTCCAGCAGCTGCTGGAGAAGAGCCTTCTAATCTACACATCTCTCTGAAGCAGAACATTTAGAAAATTATTTGTGGCCTCTGAGTAACTGCTGTTATCATTGTTACTTTCATTATTGTTGTTTTTGTTATTACTGAATGTAACTGTTAAATCTTGTTACTAAATGCAGGTTCTTAATCAAATTAAATAAAGTTAATTTGTTCAGTGCCTACTTTACATAAAGTAGAATGAAACAACAGACTTAATGCAGTGGTGTAACAGTCTGGAATTACTGTATGTTTTTACTGTGGGTCAGGCAGCAGACACCACCAGCATCACCACATCCAGCCAGTTTTATAGTGTGAACTGCTTCGTCTCTGATACCCAATCCTGCCTAGTGCACCAAAATGTCTAGAGCTGGCCCTGCCCCTCAAAGTGTTCTTGAGATATCACGTTCACAAGAATGACACAAACACAAGGTCATGGTGACCTTGACCTCGACTACTTAAGTCTGCTCAGCTCATCCCTGAGTCCACTTGGATGTTTGTGCCAAATTTGAAGAAAGTCTTGTTTTCTTGAGATATCATGTTCACAAGAGTGAGACGGACGGGGTCACAGTGACTTTCACCTTTGACCTATGACCACTAAAATCTAATCAGTTCATCATTGAGTCCAAGTGAATGTTTGTGTTATGTATGGATGGACTGATATCCCCACAATTCCTCTGGCCTTGGCTAGTGGCGCCGCAGAAGAATAGAAACGTCAAAAAAAAAACAAAAAAAAAAACTCATGAAATATTATCTGATCATTTATTTAAAATAATCAAATGTTACCAATTATGAATCAAATCTGTGAAATCCTACCATCATTGCAGGATGCAGGATGATGTGCAAACAGCGTTTGGACCATCAATGATTTTGATAGATTTACAGTGGTCGTGTAGATTTATAATGAACCAGCATAATTGTCTAAATGAAGTTGGTTAAATAAAAACCACCCCTTAAAGAACCACTGCAGTCAGAGTGCTGCCAAGTACTCATCGCCAGCTAAAGATGTAAAATATGCCCATTTAAAAGCATTTATTCAACACAATAATACAGGCCTATTTAAAAACGTACTATCTTACTTACTAGAACTTACTTAATGTCATACTCTGAGAGGCCTAAATTAAGGTGTGCTCGATGCTCTGGTCATCTCCACTGTCAAGCTGCAGCTGGGACTGAAGCCTCCCCTCCCTCTATTATCAGGCGCTGTGGGCACACAGAGCAAACTTACTGAAATCTCACACAAAGTCATGAGGTCATACTGAGCCATGGAGGTCTCCTGCCTGGTTGGGAATGACAGGGGGAGAAATGAAAATGACACCCAAACAAATTTATTCACAGCTGGAAGTATTTATTCAGCTATCGGCGAATAAAGGTCACCTTTATGGAACACTGTTAGGGTGTGGAACTCAGTTAGACTACCTTACTTAACGCCACAAAAGTTTAATAATGGGAACGTTTTGATCCTACAAGGATTTGCAACAGGTCAGACAGTCTGAATAGTGGAAACCACCCATCTTTTTTCATTCTTTTTAAAAAATATTCCATTACACAAATTGGGATTTAAACCATTTTAAACATCTAAATGGTTATCATTAGAGAAACAAAGTAAAAATTCCAGCAAGCCAATCCCCCCCTAAATATGACATCAAATTCACTCTGAATATGTATACAAATTCCACTTGTAATAAACTGATTTTTAAAAGTAAAGAAATCACTACAGTTTACTATCCAGTTTCTGTATGACTAGGCATGTTTCCATTAAGTCTCAAATTTTGCAAAATGAAATTGCGAATACAAAATACGCCTAATAGCAACATTTCGATTTCGAAAAACCTCCTTTTTATAGTAATAAGTTTTTATGCTGGCACGAGGAGGTATTTTAGATTATTCAAAAAAGCCATCTTTCCCAAAACTGCAACGGAAACACTTTTTTCGCTTTTATAGCTCATATGACGTGTCACACCGGGTAGCAGTAATGCCAACTGCCACAAACCCAAAGAAGAAGAAAAAGTACAACAAAGTCATGTGACATTCTACAAAACATGACTGGGTATGTGTGGATGGAGGAAGAGACCGTGATCTTCTCTACTCTGACACGAGACAAAGAAATTATGGCAATATTGGATTGGCTTCACTGAGTGGCTGCAATAGGAATAAACCTGCCAATGTTTTGGACATCCATCACAATGGTTACTGAAATGTTATTGAGACAGGAAAGTCGTGTAACATCGCGAGACAAGTTGCATGATATCACTTAGTGGAAAGGCATCTCACAGTTATGTTTTATCGAAATTTCCAAAATAACACTTAAGTTTTGCATGAGTTTGTAATAGAAACCCAGCTAGTCTTATATAATCTCAGTTTGTTTCCCCCTCAAATTCCAAAGCAATGTGTGGGCAGGTCACAGAGAAAAACAATTCCACTGTCAGCTTTCAGAATGTCGAACAGGAGAAATATTAAATATGACTGAGCCACTGGTCTGGTAAATATATAACAAACACTGTTTTCAATTATCAGTTCCTAATAAAGGTGTCTACTGTAACATCTGATGCAGGTTGTGTGTTAAATTTCCCATAAATCATGTAAGTCTATTTCCCAAATGAGTGCAAGCGGAGGCTAATTAACATTTGAGAAAGCGGTCCATCTGTTCGAGAGTATCATCATTAAAGGATGTAATACAGGGAAGGTGTCCCAAGGCACTCCGTATGTTCCTGTTGCCCGGTGTGGACACTTAGGAGGCACTGAGCCAATGAAAACTATGTTAGTGTTCAATAAGCGGGGCCTTAAATTATATTTAGATTTTATTAATATAAATTCTTCAATGTCAGCTAAAGAACTGGAAACAAGAGCTTCCACTCTATTATTAAACACCTGAGAAAAGTGAGTCATTAATTAGAGTGTTTTCTCTGGCTCTCCAGGGTGTCACAGATGAGTCATACTTTATGATGCCTGTGTTGGACAGCCCAGGAGAAGAAATAAATTTAGGAAAAACAGACTTAAAGGCATTTCTTAGGTGATTTAAGGTTATTTTTTTTTGGTAGCTTCTTGTTCCATATTACTCTGCATGAAGGGATTAAAATGTGAATGTAGAAACTCCAGACCTATGTCTGGGTCTTACTGACTGAAAAGGTCTCTTGCCACTAATCCGCATGGTCCTACATATTTGAGAAAATGTACTCTGCTTAGCCGACAGTGACCTCTGAGCTCCTCCACCAAGGAAAATTTCCACACCTTACATATTTGCATTTCACACCTTAGTGACAGTCTTAAGGCTACCCTTTGGGAAAGAATTAGACTAAATGTCTAATGGGTTGCATTTGACCCCCAGTCACCTCAAGGCTGTTGAAAATAATTCCCTTATTGGGCTGTCATATGCATATTCTCAGAGGGGATTCAGTTGGCTGCATTTAAATCGAGCCCATCCACTGATGATGAAAAAAGTTTTCTCATTGGGCAATTTTTAGTATTTACCTAGAAATTTACATTTTTTTAAGTACACTGATAGAAAATGTATGATACCTTTACAATTAAGTACAGTTTTTTTTTACTTTAAATATTCCAAAATTGATATATATATATTTAGTATATCAAAATTGAACTTAAAGGGATACTTTAATGATTTCCAACCAGCTTTGTAACAAAATGTGGAATAGTGTGTGTAGATGAAATGGGTAAACGTTCATCCATCTTAACCCCCATCGCCCCCGTGAAACACTGCAAAGTGATGTTATTTATCTCATTTTGCAGTGTATCAGATAGTGCCTTTTGGCAGCAGTGGCCCCAAGGCAACATGTAACCGAGCTGAGCTCCCTGTCCAGTGTGGAATTCACAGGCGACTCCACATTATGATACAGCCAGCCACCAGGGTGCAGCATAACAGGCAGATTTCAAACTAGTGTCAAAAAGTCAGTTATGGAGACAAAATTCTGAGACTTTGCACAGAAAACATCTGGAATGTCTTTTTACAAAGACTGATTGATCCATAGCTGAAGTGTTCTTTTTCCATTGTAGGCTACATGATGGCAGAATGCAAAATGCTATAAAAAATTCAGTTTTTACAATTGTGAGTTATGAAATTGAAGACACTTCATCTGCCCTGACAGAAAAATATTATTTTTTTCATGACTATTGGAGGCTTATTTAGTGAGAATGCGCAGCAGCTGTTTACAGTACTGTTCACTGAACAGTAATGCATTTTGATGCACTGTGGGCTCCATTTTTGAGCATTCGAAAATCAGTGTAATGCATTTGTGTGGAACAATGGGAAGATGTTGTGCGGTGAGTTTGGTGTGAAAGATGTGGGAGGAGATAGATTTGATCAGCTCTACAGTTTTTGAGAACAAAAAAAGTGATGGACTTAACTAGGATTCACAGAAGTAACTTCACCATTGGACCTATATTTTAGGGAAAGTGATACAGGTGATTTGTTATGAATCGTCATAGTTTTGAACTTTAAACAGTCACTGTAGCGCCACCATCAGGAATATTGGCCCCAAATTTCTGTTGAGGAAATCTTCTTTTTAAAAAAAAAAAAAAAATTTTTATTGGTTTTTATAAATCATACAAACTTCTACACAACATACCAGAAAGACAATAGTGGAATTAAATAAAATATACCCATATGTGTCCATAAACACACATAAACAATCACCCACATAGAGACATAAAAATAAAAAAAACAAAAAAAACAAACAAACAAAACAAAAAACAAGAAAAAAAGCAGTTTCACAAAATAAACCCCACTGTGAGTGTCTTTCTTACAGATTTATCAAAAGAGCCATTTAATGTAAATCATCACCTCCCTCAGCCACTGAGTCTAGCTTGGTGGGTGAGGGTTCTTTCACTGGAGAAAGATCAATATCCGTGCTGAAGTAACAAATTTTGTTATGTTGAGTTTAGTTCCTGTCAAATTCTAGCATAGGACTGGAACTATGAGCAAAGTTTGGTTTATTTTCATGCACACGAAGTTAGATTTTCTGAGAAGGAGAAGGAGAATATTGGAAGATACAAGAGCTGCCTGGCCCCTAAAATGCTCCAGTTTGACTTCTTAAAAAGTGTGACTAAAAAAAGGTAAAAAAGATGGCGCCTAGTGAAAAAGATCTGAGAAAGTTCTAAAATAAAGTGGCGCAAAATCAGCCAGCACTGAATGTGTTCAGAAGTATTGCTGAGGGCTTGTCTCTTGTCTCATCTCTGCACATTTTTTATATTTTACTTTTTAATATTTCAACATAAACAAAATGACACATCACATTTGGAATCCAGTTGGTAACTTCCCTGCCATAATGAAGGGGACCTTTAAGACTTGATTGCACCAATGATTATATGGAGATGATGGAGTTTTCGTGCCTCCTGTAATGGTACGGGGTACCGGAAACGAGAGGAATGAATAAAGGAAGTGGAAGTTGGGGGAAGGAATCCGTGACTTGAGATGGTGGAGGAGGCAGGAGTGGCTGGAGGGATGGTGAGGCGAGGTAGGTGGTGAGGGCTGGTGAGGCCGGAGGGAATGGTTGAGCTGGTGGAGCAGTGCTGGTCCGTGAAGGTGAGTGATGAGGTTCTGAACATGAAGGTGGTGGGTGCTGGGCGGCGAGGCGCTGGAGCTCTGAGGCGGCAGGTACTGAAAACAGGCAAATACAAGATAAGCAAAAAAAGTCTTGAGGTCGCAGAGATTTCTAGAAACACAGAAATCTATACTCATAAGAGTCGGCTGATATACCACTTGTGAGGTGGAAAGACAATCTGGCACTGAACAGGGGAGAAGCCAAGGTATATATACAGCAGAGAGTTGATTGCCAATGAGGAGCAGGTGAGGAAGTGTGCTGCGAGCTCCAGCACCCGAAAACCACAGCGGCCACAGCCCCTGAAACACAGCAGAAGAGGAAGAGACACACCAAGCACACAGACACACAGTCACAAGCACTCCAAACAACACAAAACCACTACAGTCTCCATTAGTTCCTTTGAATATATGGCATAACAAGGAGTGCATGTCAAAGACACACTCAGAAGAAGATACGCTCACAGTAAAAGCTATCATGCGTTTTCATCTCAGGGGTCATGATTCATAGGGAAATTATACTCATCCTTCATGTGCCTGGGATCACCCAGAGAACACATGATGTTCTGTTTTTTTTCATCATCCTCTCTGCCCAAGATTATACATAATTAATACAAAATATTTATGACAAAGTAATCATTTATTCAATGAAAATATCTTAAAGATCAGATATCCACAGAATAAGTACTGTCAAAACATATAATGTGGGAGAATGAGGGGGGATGTAGCCAGCTTTTCTCAATACTGTGGACATTTTTTATCATAAGGGGTTTCTGCAGGATCCTGGTTACAATCTGTTCCTATCTGCTGACAACTATGTGTCTCCATATGGGGTAATTTTAAACTTGGAAACTGAAGTGTTCCTTTAAGGGCTGACAAAATCATTCTTATCACAAAGCTACATAAACAATTTGAGGACCACTGCATTGTGTGAAAAATGCAAAGTCACAAACCTGAAAATGGCTGTTATGCTTAAAGAAGTATTTCACCGATATAAAGACAGCCTTCACATAAAACTGGGTTGTTTCTGCACTACAAAGACCCAAAGACTTTAAAATCGGTGCTACATGACCATAGAACACAAAGATAAAGTCTGTTTTTTGTTCTAGGGAGAAGACCTACAACCTCCAGCATGCACTTGTGAAATGGACTGGTCTGTGTGAAACAATGGCAGCTGGCGATGCTGTATTAACAGTCAGCTAAAACATGTTTCTGAAATATTTGAGGTGAGAAATATACAACTCTGCATCACAATGTCTGTTTATATTTGATCAGCGGCTGCTTAGTTTTACTGTTTGATCTCAGTTTTTTCGACCTTTATTTCCACTGTGCAGGAAGCAGTATGGCACCAACTTCCTGCTCACAAACTCTCACTATTACAGCTAAAGAGGGCGTTAAAATATGTTTCTGAAAAGATTTTAGGTGAGATAGAGTCAACTCAGTAACATAATTTTGTTTTATATTCGATCAACAATGCCTAGTTTACCGCTTGAACAAATTTTGTCTGAGTTGGAGAGAGAGAGAGAGAGATAGAGAGATAGAGAGAGATAGAGAGAGAGAGGTGGGTCAGTCTCTGTCTCTGTCTGTGGTGGCGGCACAGTTGGCAGGCAATAAAAAACTGCAGAAGTACAGCCTGCAGTTAAATCAACAGCCCCAAAACAAGCAACCTACGTCATTCGGTGGAGTGAATGGACTTTACTTCTATAGTGCTTTTCTAGTCTCATTTGAGCACTCAAAGCTCTTTGACACGACACGTCGCATTCACCCATTCACACACTGGTGACCATTCACATGCACTCACACTCTGATGATGAGCATTGGGAGCAATTTGTGGTTCAGGATCTTGCCCAAGAATACATCAACTTCAACTTTAACTTCAACTAGAGGACGAGCCACGACCCCGCTGTCGGAGAGGAGGGACATCCAGGCACTGGTTAGGTGGAGGGAAGTTTCCTACAGTTCATCTACTACATACTACATACTCTACATACTACCCACAATGTTTTGAAACAAAGCTTGTTGAAAATCAGCAAAGTATCCCTTTAACTCACGAAAAAGTGATGTTTTAGAGTTACGTGGCTTTGACAGGACAGATACAAAATGTTACATAAAGAAAAGATATGCATGAGTGTAATAAAGACAAATCATTGAGTTCCCTTTTTATTTCTCTTAAGACATGAAGGAAAGCTTGTATTAAAGGCAAACAGTCTGAATCCATTACAGTGTTAGTGAGAGTGGGCCAAATGACTATATGGGCGCATTAAGCTGATTCTACAATTTGTAGCTACATGATTAATTACAGGTGAACACAAACTCATCAGACAAATAACAAGATGCAGCTCTCTCTCTCACTCAAGCACACAAACACACACACACACACACACACACACACACACACACACACACACACACGTAGACACATTGAGGCTACTGAGAATGAGCAGCACACGTGTGACAGAACATGTATACAACCTCTAAGTTTGTGCACAAACACTCATTATAATGAATGGTGATGACCTATTCCATCTCACACACTCACACATACAAACCCATCATTTCAAAGAGCCTAGAAAAACTGAAGCCTAATTAGTGTAATTCTATTCACAGCTGGTTGCATCGGCTGCCGAGGCAACCAGCAACCAAATGATGCTGATGCTCTCTAAAGCCTTTGTGGATGTGATTGCATTGCAGTATTAATTCTACATTCTGAAGCAATTGGACTAAGAAAAAATAAAGGGTCAAACTATGAAAACACTGGATCTTACATTTCCCCTGATGCTACTGGATAGCATCTTATATAATACCATTTGCTACACCACAATAGATGTAACAGATATGTTGAATATTTCAGTCTCAAACCTAAGCCCAGATTATCCTGATGACATCATTAGGGTTATTTTCCACAACTGCAAAATATATTCAACTACTGTTTGCATGCTGAGTAGTTTTCCTTGTGACAAGTGAACTAAGCAGTTAACATTCCATCAGTGGCAGTGATGGATTATGCCCATAAACAAAAAAAAAGAAGTTTCAGTGAGTCATCACAGTCTGAACAATGCACGATGTCAAGTCAAGTAGACGTCAGGATATTTTTCCACCCACCTATCAGCCACAAAGCCACTGGGATAGAGAGTATACCTACTTTCTCCTCTGTAACCAGCACATCCACCTGGCAGAAGACCCACCTCAACGCTACATCACTGAGTGGAGTGTAAAATGTGGAGAGAAAGAAAAAAAAAATCAACCAATGAGTGTTGACATCAGCAGGTGGAGAGGTCAGGCTAATTAATGTTTCCTCCAAGCAGCCGGTGGTCACAACTAACAGTTCACAGAGGTTGCACTGGATTGAATTTTTAAGATATGTTCAAGCTCTATTCAGTGAAAATGAGTACTGGACGAAGGTCAACTATATTGTTTTCATGATGTGTTCAATGCAATCTTGTAAAATGTAGCTTTTGGCGAGAATCTTGAATAAATACAGTTTTGGAGAAGAAATTTGTTGATGTTTTCACATCAATATAAAATAGATATTAGAGAGCGAATTATGTTAAAAATAGCAAGCTTCTTTTTTTTTTAAAAAAAGGCTTTTTGCTTGTTTTTCACGTGAAAGGAGGTTATTTTGACGGTTGTTTCATAAATTGGATCCCTGAATTTGTGCTCATTCAAAGGTAGTGTAATAAAGAGCTTAATAACTTTAACTAAAATGATTCAGTTGTTCATAGTGTAGATTTCTGTTTCCCAAAGGAAGAATAAATAAACAAAAAATTAAAACAATCAACAATATAAAAACATTAGTATCAGCCCAGAATTTCAAAACCATTGTATTCTCAGTTCAGTTACAAAGTTAATTTGTACTATCTTATTATTTTACATTATTGGGGTGCCTGGTGGCTCAGCGGATAGAGCGGGCACCCCATGTTTAGAGTGTGTCCTCGCCGCAGTGTCTGCAGGTTCAATTCCAGCCTCAGGGCTTTTGCTGCATGTCATCCCCTTTCTCACTCCCCCTTTCACCCTCATGCTGTCCTATCAATGAAAGGCAAAAACACCCTTAAAAATACCTTTAAAAAAATAAAATAAATTATTTTACATTATCGCATAGTGTTTTATTGTTTATTCTTCAGATCAAGTTTTTATACAGTATTTTTTTTTTTGACGATTATTTTTTTGGGGCATTTTCACTTTATTTATAGGACAGTTGAGAGAAAGGAAAAGGTGTAAGGATCCTACACCAAAATCACATTAAAAGAGGTGGTATTTGACGACTGCAGAATGAGAACAGACTAATGTTTTATATTGCTCCATTTTAGTAAATTTGTATGTGTTTTAGAAAGCCCTGAACATACGGCTGGATAAATGAGACTTGGATTACACTGCATAAGTTGTTAGTTTGTTAATGGATGTTTTGATAAAGTTTTGCTGTTGTTAAATAAGGACCTCATTTACTTCAATTCACAAAGAAAGTTCACCTATTTTGGATTTTTGTCACCATGGAGCCATGAGAAAATAATGCTTTCTACACAAATTTAAGGTAACAGGCAATGAGTGAGTAACTCATACAGAAATGTTCATTTTGTTGGTGATGTATTTTTTAAATGTGCAAACAACTTATGAAGCTGTTATATGGACCATGTTAGAAAGACAGTTGCTTATGTTGAGTAGTGACTAGAAAAGAGCTATACAAGTGCAGGTCCATTCCAGGTCCATTTACTTTGAGATCAAGGAGATACCAAGCAGCACTGTCACTCATTTAGAGTTGTGTTTCTGACAAATGAATGACTAAAGTCCAGTATTCACTCCCCTTTATTTGAGGGAAATATCTTGTCCTAAAATCAGCTATGGGGAGGAAGTAGAGTAAAACCAAAACAATGATCTTAAAGATGCAAAGATGCTCTATAGAGCTGGGGGATCTTCAGAGTCAGGTGATTATTCTCTGTGTTTGTAATTGTCCTGACTTGACTTTTACCGATCTTTACACTTATACGGGACAAAATCTGTTGTCAGTACCTTCCAAAACTGTTCTGGTTCAGCCTTTCAAAAAATAAAACACCTTTTGGGTCAAGATTTGTTTGAGTTTATGCACCAAAACAATTTGGTCAGCGTTAGGAAAACATCAGGATTTGGGTAGAAATAAGAACTTTTCTAAAATGAAGCTACGTTTGTCATCTGGGTTAAAATTATAACTATTTGGTAGAGGTTAAGGTCATGGTTAAAACAAACCAGTTTTTGACAGATGAAATGAAATTGGAATCAAACAGGAGGCTTTTGTGAGTGTGTGTGAGTGTTTGGGTTAAAGTCAGATTAGGTCAGTTTAACTGTTAAGCTTGATCTGTGTTTGGGCATGCAACACTTTCAGAATGTTGCTTGACAGAAATTATGTAATTTCAACAGAAAAAAAAGTGTCGCTTAACACTTTTCTATCATTTTACACACATGGAGATTTTTCTTGTTACAGACATTGTCATATTTGGTTGCCCTATGCGACTGGTACTGTTACTATGGTCATCATGGAGATAGTCTTTTTAAATCCACACTGACTCTGACCTGCATTCACTGTCTTTGTCTACAGAAGCAGCCGTCTGTCAGCAGCAGCTCCTGCAGAGCAGAGAGGACAGAGGCCTACCCATTCTACATCTACATTTAAGGAACCAAAACATTTGTCATGCCAGTAAAACAGGAAGAAATCAACAGTGTTTGTATTTATTGATTGATATATCCCAGCCAGCCATAGCAACTGAGGGTAATCTGCCTTTAGTGCTGGTAGTGTTTTTGAAAATTTGTTTCCCCTTTTCCATCCTCTCTGGCACCGAGCTTTCTCTCGTGGGGCATAGAGAGAAAATATAGGCATCTGTAGAGAAATTTGTAGATGGGATTGTGAAGCAGAAGGAGAGGTGCTTTTTAGTGAAATCACAGGTGGTGCAACCAAACATTTATAATAATAATTATGATAATGAGAAAGTTTATTTTTATAGTGTTTTTCAAAAATTTCTCTCCCTTTTTCCCTCCTCTCTGGCACAGAGCGTTCTGTCGTGGGGCATAGAGGGGAAATGTAGGCATATCTCTGTAACAGAGAGACATTTGTAGATGGGGATGTGAGGCAGAAGGAGAGGTGCTTTTTAGTGAAATCACAGGTGGTGCAACCAAACATTTATAATAATTATAATAATAAGAAAGTTTTTTGAGCACTTTTCAAAACCACTGTTACAATGTGCTGTATACTTAAAATCACAAAACACACATAGGATTATTCACCACCAGAGACTTCTGTTGGACAGAAAGCTTCTTTGTGACTGTTAAGTTACTCAGCAGGGAGTTCATCCACTGCAGCATTTACCGCAGATGTCTCTCTCTTCTTTGACTGACTCTCTAAAAGGTTTTAAGGCAAATAATGAATCTAAGAAGTAAGCTCTACTACTTGAGTCAACCAAAGATGAACAAATTGTAACATATTTGTCTCAATAAACGTGCCTAGAAAGCAAGCAGGTGTTGACTAAGGATGCCACTGCTGAAACCCTGCTTGGGCATTTTCATTTCGGTGAAGGGATAAGAAATCAAATTCAAATGCACACTGAAGTAGCATTTTAATTTCAGGTATAAACCTAATTCAACTGTACCAGTGGTTTATAAGTGTTTCTAGTAAGAGCTCCGTGCATGATATTGTTTTCGTTCATATCAAACATCACAGCTCATTTCACTAATGAACTTGACTCTAGATGGCATATAGTTACAGACCGCCAAACTCAATCATATCATGCTGTACGTTATTGCCAGGTGTAATGGAAGTCTTGCAATTATTTATGGTTCTGGAATTGAACCAAGTGATAAATTGTGACTGAGTGACGTGAGTTCACTGGGAAGGTAGGCTATCAGCAGCTCAATGTTGGACCATGTTGGACAGGTAGAATAAACTGAGCAAAATATATCCTCTTGGTGTGCTGAAGGCCTTAATTAAATGAACAGTATTTTGTTGACTTGAACAAGTGACATAGCAAAGATAGCAGGCATTTACATGATGTTAACATGTCAAATAATACAAGAGTTCGACAAATGATGTGAACCCTGGGAATACACTGTTCAAAATTCGGTGATGGCCAAATGAACCATTTAAAAAAATTCAGAGCCCACTAGATGAGACTCTGCGTTTAAAGAAAACAGCCCAGAAAATAGTAATTCAGTTTGCTTTAAAATCTTTATTGAACACAGAGGGCCATCAAGTGGGCTCAGAAAACATAGAAAACGTTTCACTACAAAATTACCATGGATAGAATGCTAAGAATATGAAGCTATTATCTCTCTAAGGAAATACTCAAGAAGAAAAAAAAGTCTACAATACAAATTCATATTTTCCACATGGCTGCAGGATTGCTTCTATTTAACCATCAGAGCATTATTGAGGTCCAGGACTGATTATGGGTAATAGGGCCAGGCTCACAGTTCACTTCACCCCAAAGATTTTGGATGGGTTAAGATCAGTCTCAACTTTTTGCACACTAAACTGGGTAAACCGTTTCTTTATAGAGTTGAAACAGAAAAGGGCCGAACACAAACTGTTGGAAGCATGCCGGTGTATGTCATATATTTGTGCACTGCAGCACCGACTCTACTTTATAGAATTAAATAAATTTGTTTATTTATAGAGGAACAAGACACAAATAGAGCGTCATCCGAGCGTAACAAGTAGAATGCATATTTCCATTTAATCAGTGAAGCAGGATGGTCCCATTGAAAGGTAGATAGTTCAACATACAATTTACTTAACTGAAAAAAAAGCTGCATGTCCACATATTCTCACTGGTTTTAACAGACGACATTACATAACACCTAATCCTCACTTCTCTGCATTGGCTCCCTGTTAGTTTTAAAATTGATTTGAAGATTTTACTGATCACTTTTAAAGCTCGCCCTGGTCTGGCCCCAAGCTACATAACAGAAATCTTGACCCCTTGTTAGCCAGTTTGCAGCCTGAGACCCTCAGGTGGGGCCCTTCTGGTCGTTGCGAAGTCGAGGCTTAAAACTAAAGTGAGTGAGCTTTTGCCATCAGGGCCCCTCGTCTTTGGAACAACCTGCCTGAGGAGATAAGGCTGCAGAATCAGTGACTTCTTTTAAATCACTTCTTAAAACCCATTTTCATAGACTTGCGTTTACATAATGTCGTCTTTTTAATTATTTGTTATACATTTTACCTTTTTAATTTATGTTTTATCTGTTTTATTTCATTTTATTTGTTATTGTTGTTGTTTTGGTTTATTTCTTTGTATTATTTTATATTGACATGATGTGTCCTACCTTTTACATTATTTGTTCTCTGGTTGTAATTTTATCCAAACTCTACCCTAGTTTTTTCCTGCTTTGGTTCAATACCGCTGTCTGGTTTTCCGTTGTTGTATTGCAGTTTATCATTTTTGCTTTGCTATGTTTGTCATAGCACTTTGTAAAATCTGTTTTTAAAAGTGCTATATAAATAAAACAATTATTATTATTATTATTATTATAAGAAGTAAGCAAAGCCCAAATATGTAAAACCTTCCCAGATCAAAGACATGAAACATGCAGACAGGAATGTCTTCTAAATGCTCATCGCAGTGATTTTTGTGTCTTGACATCTTTTTGGTTTGTTTTTCTGTTTTTTTCTTTTCCTCAGCCAGTGAGACTACGTAGAGACTAACAGCCACATCATTGTGCTGTGTGAGAGCAGAGTGTGAAATGCATCACTCTGTGTGGCAGAGGATTTCTCAGAGGAAGGCCGCTCTAAATGCCTGTTATGTTTAGAACAGCACATGTAAACGCTGGCTGACAGGCCGGGTGTGTACAGTCACTATGTTGCCATGGCAATCAGATAGAAAAGCAAAATGCACATTTAGTTATTTGTTCTGCTTGACTGATTTCAGCCTAAATGAAAGGGAGATGCATGATGATTACATAACAATTATGCCCTTTACAGACTTTTCTATGCAGCTGTATTGTAGCTGTTGCTGCTTTGTTAAATGGCTAAATGGTACCACATAAGTAAGATAAAGGTATGTTGCACATAGAATATTGTATAGAAATGTCTTTTTTTAAGAAAATGGAAGCAAAGCATTTTTTTTCAATAACTAATGGAGAAGGAGTGGGATTTAATAAGTTTTTACTTCCTCCCAGTCCTTTTCAGATATATTTGTATGTTTGTATATAACTATATTAAATCCTTTTTACTTCATTCTACATTTTTTTTTACATATATGAAATAAATAAAGTTCAAAACAAAATCAAATCAAACAAACTACAAAGCTGCATCATAAGCAGAAATACTCGAGACTCCAGAACATTGGTGCTCCCCTATTTCGTATATTCCGTGGATTATGGCTGCACCTGGATCATGGTTGTGTTGATACCGTGATCCTACTCCATACCAACTAGCCTACCACTGTCTCTTTATCTGCTGTGAGGATCGAAGGACAGAGGGAAGTTGTATGCTGTAAAGCCTTCTGAGGTAAATTGTGATTTGTGATAATGGGCTTTATAAATTGAACTGAATTGCATTGAATAGATCCTCCTCTTATGTAAGAGTAGCAATAACTAACTGAATGTAAAGGTACGTCAGAATGCTAGATTGAAATGCTGCAGCTGGATGTTTATATACTGTTGGTATCTAATAGTGTGAATGTAACAATGCCACATAATGTTTATATGATCATTCTGTACATTAATAATGATAATAACATTAGCTTGGATTTATATACCCCCTTTCTAGAGACCCATGGCTATACAGAGATTAAAGTAACAACATACAAAAACAAACAAATACATGCTGAAGAGGTAACTAAAAGTTACATGTTTGCTGAAGTGATAGTTGTATTCATTTGCACAGAATTTAATTGGTTTCCACTGAGTGATGTTCTGTGACCTGTGTGAAGCAAAGTGACGGATGTTCAAACCATTAGAAGCTTTATTTCTATTGCAACCACCTCACTAACCATCATTACTTCCAATTCAAGGCCACGTAGGCGTGTTATGTGTTCCTTTGCATCTTGCCTTATAGTGCTGAACCTTCAGTGTCTAAAAATGTCTCAGTGTCCCTCAAAACAAGACGACATGTATGCCACCACCTGTAGGGCAACTTCAATATGCATTATACTTTATAAATTGATGTTATAAATTGTGACCGCATAAACAAAATAAAAAAATTCTACTGTAAAGTATTACATAATAAAACAGAAAAACTTCCCCTGTTCCTCCGTAAGCACCCGGTCCTCCCCTTAGCTCCCAACGACAATCTCTCGTGTTTTGTTGACATCAATAATGAGCCAAAATCGTTTTAACGAAAATTTTTATACTCTTCAAAAATATATTATATTATATAGTTATCTTTTACAATGATATTATTAGGGGAGACACTCTCTCCTCTGTGTGCCACCGGGATTTCTGCCCTTGGAACAAACTGTAAAATGAAGCAGCACTGATCAAGTCAGTCAGTCAGTCATTTTCTGTAACCGCTTGTCCTCGTAAGGGTCTTGGGGGGGCTGGAGCCAATCCCAGCTGTCATCGGGCGGAAGGTGGGGTACACCCCGGACAGGTCGCCAGACTATCGCAGGGCCGACACATATAGACACACCTAAGGGCAATTTCACACCTAAGGGAAATTTAGAGTCACCAATCAACCTAAGCTGCATGTCTTTGGACTGTGGGAGGAAGCCGGAGATCCTGGAGAGAACATGCAAACTCCGCACAGAAGGGCCCCCACTGGGGAAGGACCAGGAACCCTCTTGCTGTGAGGCAACAGTGCTAACCACGATGCCACCGTGCCGCCCAGCACTGATCAAATACAAACCAAAATTCTGTCAGTGAGTTGCATATTTGTCGCCTCAAATGTTTTCAGAGACATATTGAACCTTTCTGTTTGACTGTAGTATGACATGGAGTTCACATTACGTCACCCACCGGCATTTATTGGTCTGGTGAGGAGCAGGGTATTCTGGTAGTAGCGTCCTTCTTCTCAGTTTCCACTCATGTAGCACCAATCTTAAAAGTAATGGTGTCTTTCCACTGCGGAGACAGAGTAATTTTATGCAAGGACTCTCTTTATATCAATGAATACTTCTTTGAGTGTGATACTTGAGTAAATGTACTTTTCATAACGAATATAAATCGGTGCATAGCTGTAGAGCCTTGTCTTGTGACCAGGATGGTTCCTTTAATTAATTCAAGTGGAAGTGTTTTCTGATGGCAGGGCGTACATTAAGTGTCCTGCTGCATCACTGATTGCTATAGCACAGCAGTGAAGCAATCTTTTACTTCCTTCTAATTCACTTCATACACCCCACTCAGTCTGAGAGGACGGATCAAGAGATGTGTGTGCACAGATGCATTATCAAATACACACTCTGTTGCTCCCTATAGTCCGCCCTCTCTCTGATCAAGTATTATATCATTTGGGCTCAAACCAAACCATGAATTAAGGCCCAGCCTCCGAGCCTGACAGCCTGCACTTCAAAACTGTACACACACACACACACACACACACACACACACCCCTGAGCCATCTGGCAGGATGGACTTGACTTTTCGCCCCAACTTATACCACTTAAAAATGCATACTAGCTTTAATTAATTAATTTACAGCAGAAATAAACATGTTTACAACCTGGTGTGAAGATCAGTTTGGGGGGATACATTTGTTTCTTATTCAGCCGTTTACATTTTATTAAGTTTAAGTTCCATTTAACCACGGGGTTGAAAACCACCGTGTCACGTACATATAATCAAATGACACTGAGTAAAGTTTGCCTTCATTGATTAGTTTTCAGTCACCTAAACCCCAGCCACCCCAGCCACCCCCAGCCACCCCCCTCCCGGGTCGCGGGGGTAGCAGCTTAAGCAGGGAAGCCCCGACTTTCCTCTCCCCAGCCACTTCGTCCAGCTCTTCCTGGGGGATCCAGGCCAGCTGGGAGACATAGTCTCTCCAACGTGTCCTGGGTCTTCCCCGGGGCCTCCTACCGGTGGGATGTGCCCTGAACACCTCACCAGGGAGGTGTCCGGGAGACAGACTAATTAGATGCCCAAGCCACCTCGTCTGGCTCTTCTCAACGCGGAGGAGCAGAGGCTCTACTCCGAGAGAGCCTCTGCTCCTCTCGGATGACCAAGCTTCTCACCCTGTCTCTAAGGGAGAGGCCAGCGACCCTATGGAGGAAGCTCATTTTGGCCGCTTGTACCTGCGATCTTGTTCTTTCAGTTACTGCCCAAAGCTTGTGACCATAGGTGAGGGTAGGAATGAAGATCAACCGGTAAATCGAGAGCTTTGCTTTTCGGCTCAGCTCCCTCTTCACCACGACAGATTGGTGCAGAATCCGCATTACTGCAGATGCCGCACAGATCCGCCTGTCGATCTCCTGCTCCATCCTTCCCTCACTCGTGAACAAGACCCCGAGGACTTAAACTCCTCCACTCGGGACAGGACCCCCCCCCCCCCCATTCTGGAGAGGGCACTCCACCCTTTTCTGGCTGAGAACCACGGCCTCGGATTTTGAGGTCTTGATTCTCATCCCAGTTCACACTCGACCACGAACTGATCCAGTGAGAGCTGAAGGTCATGGCCTGATGAAGCCAACAGGACCACATCATCTGCAAAATGCAGCGACCCAATCCTGAGGTCACCAAACTGGACCCCCTCAACGCCCTGGCTGCGCCTAGAAATTCTGTCCATAAATGTTATGAACAGAATTGGTGACAAAGGGCAGCCCTGGCGGAGTCCAACCCTCACCGGAAACGAGTCTGACTTACTGCCGGCAATGTGGACCAAGCCGGCCTGTATCAGGGGATCCGATCCCCCATACTCCTGGAAACCCCCCATGGGACTCCCCAAGGGACATGGTCGAATGCCTTCTCTAAGTCCACAAAGCACATGTGGACTGGTTGGGCAAACTCCCATTCACCCTCAAGGACCCTGCCAAGGATCAAGAGCTGGTCCACAGTTCCACGACCAGGATGAAAACTGCATTGCTCCTCCTGGATCCGAGGTTCAACTATCCGGCAGACCCTCCTCGCCAGTACCCCTGATTAGACCTTACCAGGGAGGCTGAGGAGTGTGATTCCCCTATAGTTGGAACACACTCTCTGGTCCCCCTTCTTAAAAAGAGGGACCACCATCCCAGTCTGCCAGTCCAGAGGCACTACCCCTGATGTCCACACAATGCTGCAGAGTCGTGTCAACCATGACAACCCCACAGAATCCAGGGCCTTAAGGAACTCTGGGCAGATCTCATCCACCCCTGGGGCCCTGCTACCGTGGAGCTTTTTGCACACCTCGGCAAACTCTGCCCACTCATGAGTCCCCAGGCCCTGCTTGGAAGGTGTGTCGGTGGGATTGAAGAGGTCTTCGAAGTATTCCTTCCACCGATCCACAACGTCCCGAGTCGAGGTCAGCAGTGAACCATCCCCACCATACACTGTGTACACAGAGCACTGCTTCCCCCCACTGAGAAGCTGAATGGTGGTCCAGAACCTCTTCGAAGCCGTCCGGGAAGTCATTCTCCATGACTTCACCGAACTCCTCCAATGCCTGGGTTTTTGCCTTGGCGACCGCCGTAGCTGCGCTCTGCTTGGCTGCCGGTACCTGTCTGCTGCCTCCGAAGTCCCACAGGCCAAGAAGGCCCGATAGGACTCCTTCTTCAGCTTGACGGCATCCTTCACCGCTGGTGTCCACCAATGGGTTCGGGTGTTGATGCAACCACAGGCATTGACCACCTTACGACCACAGCACCGATCGGCCGCCTCAACAACGGAGGCATGGAACATTGCCCATTTGGACTCAATGTCCCCCGCCTCCACTGGGATGGGCGAAGCTCTCCTGGAGGTGGGAGTTGAAGCTCCTTCTTATGGGAGACTCTGCCAGACATTCCCCTCAGACCATCACAATGTGTTTAGATCTACCAGTTCTGACCAGTGTCCTCCTCCACCATCGGAGCCTACTCACCAACAGGTGGTGATTGGTTGACAGCTCTGCCGCTCTCTTTACCCGAGTGTCCAAGACATGTGGCATTCCTCCCGATCACGTCCTTCCAGGTCTCACTGTTACTGTGAACGTGAGCATTGAAGTCCCCCAGCAGAACGAGGGAATATCAGCATTCACACTCACATAATTTAGTCTGCAGAACCACTAGAAAAATAAAAGTGGCTCAAGACATCTTCTCGTAGGGGTGATCTACCAGATGATATTATCCCCTGAGGAAGGACAAAAAAAGAGAGAAAAAATATGCCTACAGGACAAGACAATTCAAAAACATTTGATCTTTTATTCCTCATCTGGTAATGGAGTTACAAACAATATTTCAAGAAGCTAGTTTAACATGGTGTGCCTTCCAGCATGTCTCCCTTAAGTAGTTTTGGTATGGGGGTCTAAGGGTCAGACAGCACAGACAACATTTTAAACACATTTTAACCTGTGTATTTTATACTCCAAATGTAACAGGATAGTTCAATGTATGTGTCAGTTTGTAATGTGTACCAAACTGACAGCCTCATAATGGTTCAATGGACAGACATGTATTTATTTATTCTTTTTTTTTTTTTTTTTTTAAAATCTAGTCTCTGTAAATTAGAATTTTCTCACTCACTGATTCATTGGGTTCTCTAACTAAAGGTTGCTCTTTAAACATAATATTTAATGAATTTTGCACTGCAAAACTTATGTGTGACTGGTTATAAAGTATTTCCCTTTCACCCCATACTCTATGGTCATCCTCTTGTTACACTCAAGAAAAAAGAAAATCTATGTTGCTACAGCTGCTCATGAACTTTTAAGAATAAATAAAAGTCGATGCTTAAATAGAAGACACACAAAATGATGCACGAAGCGATGATTAAAATATTGCAGGAAAATGTTATTGTCATCATGAAATGATGACTCTCTAAATAGAGACATGACACTGATTGACAGACAGCGAGTGTTTGATTGATGCACTAACAGCCTGCCATAATACGCCTCTCATATTATGATGGGCTGCCTATAGCTCACCCCCTTAAAAATGGGAGTTTTATGGCTGAGAGATTTGTGAAGCTTGACAAGTAAGCTCTTAGCCATATATTTAAATGTGCTGCAGGTTGAGGCATACATTTCAAACTCATCAGGAGTGACACATTTTTCCAGTGTCTGCCTTTTCAGTAGCTCAGCTGTCTGCAGGTGTTTTATTGTCTGTGCTCTGCAGAATCAGAGTCTGATTTCCCTGTTGGTGCATTTCTTGGAGCCTTTGCTAACAACTGTATTTCCTTATCAGAGGGACTGATAAACGAGAGTTGCCGTACTTTCCAATTCCTTTTGCTGCAGGTGTTGTAGAGTGACACAATGCTATGGAGTTGTGTTTGTCCCTTATCATCTGTGAGAGAACCACGACACCAGAAAATTGGCTTCTGTTGCCCTTTACAGCTTGAACTTCAAAAAATAATAAATAACAAATAAACCTGAACAAAGGCTTCCAGTGCTGCCTGTTGTGTCAGGGCCTGTCAGTGTGCCCCACTGGGATAGTTTCTCACCAACATGACCCTTTACAGTATCACGGGTCAGCAGTCTTGGCTCCATTGGAGGTGCTAATCTACAGACTGCCCCTGGGTGGAGTGAATGTGCCCTGCATGGTTCAGCTGGTGTCGATGAGCTGACTTTCAACTTAAACAATCAGATGGTGGTTTCTACAGATAAGATATTAAGGAAGAATGTGACAAATTACATCTGTTTAAACACGTTGCTCTAACTGGATTGTTAATGGACTGCAGTTTTGTGTGGTTCTACCTTTGGTCTGAGCTGTAGTTCTCTGAAGGTCATCTTAGAGCAGAGAACCATGAGCAAGCTCAGGGGAGCATTTTGTCATTGGAGGACCACCCTCTGCACAGCACTTTTGTAGAAAGTGGCAGGAATGAATGGCTCCTACCACCCAGATGCTCCACAGAGAGATTTAGGAGGTTTTTTGTTCCTGCAGCAATCACATTTTTTATCAGTGTTGTTTTTCTTGTCACTGTTATGGCATTTTAGCTGCTGTCATTGTAGTCTGCGTTTGACGTTGCCAGAGGTGGCACGGCTAATTTTACGCTTTGCATAATCACACATCATTAAAAGTGTATTTTTCCTCTCTTTTCAAAATTTTTATTTTTTAGATGGATTTAATTTTTAAATTTCATTTATTTATTATCTATCATTTTCTTTTTAGTTCATTATCAGAGGCAGTTTAACAAATAGTTTTAGCATTTTACTTTTGTCATTGTGGTAGACTATTACGCTATGCCTGGTGTTATATTTATTGTTGTATGATGTATTTTACTTGTTTTATTCCTTGCTGTTGTATGTTGACCATGGTAGCAATGAGTTTTCCCTTCGGATATTACTAAAGTTTATACTATCTTATCCTATCCTTTCCTTACTGGACATAGCGCTTTATGTGCCTTTCATTCACCTGTTTACACACACACACACACACACACACACACACACACACACACAGACTCATTTGTACACCTGTGGTGTGCAGTGGGCAGTGCAGTGCCCAGCAGGAACAACATGGGGTTCAATGTCTTGCTCTAGGAAACTACAATATGTGGACAAAGGATCTAGGGATTAACCCGCTGACCTTGTAATAAACAATGACCACTCTACCACTGTACCACCTTAGCCACAGCAGAGAGTACAAGTCTAACATTCACACAGAAGGCTGACCAGCCCTTATCAGCCTATCAAATGAACAACTGATGACTCACCTCCGGTGCAAAATTGTGTGTATGAACAGAAACAGTGACACTACATCTTGATCCATGTCCACTCACTGGCCATGTGGTGAAATGCAGGAAAGCTATTTTAGGCCCCTGTACACCAAAGTGTTTTTTTTCCTAGCTGAAAATTCAAGGTACTCCTCCAGCTGGAAGCATTTCAGAATGCTTTAGAGGCACAGTGTTTTTTTAGTTGGGATGCTTTGGTTCTGTCTGGTTGCTATGATACAGAATATCTGCGGGAGTAAACATGTTTGTGGCACAGTACCTGCTTTGGATGAGGGGAAGGCTGAAGGAAGTAGGGAGAGAGAACAGACACGCCGGTCTGTGTGGGTTCATGAGAGGAAACACAATTACACACTATATTAACAGATTTCTCTTCTGTTGTTGTTGTTTAGCTCTTGTACATGTCAGATGTGATGGTTTGTCCTTGCGGTATTTGTCCACCCTGCACTATAACTGAATGGCAGAAGCGATGAGGTTTTTTTTTTTTCAAAAGTTGAACATTTTCAAATCAGGTTGCTCAAAAAAAAAAAAAAACAACATGCCCAGCACATTGTTGCACTGCTGCCCTTTGTACATATGCAGTACTCCCATTGCAGCAGTTAAAAACACACTGGCCTCAGTCTACTGGACATCCTTCCTTCATGTGGACTACCAGTGTCCGTTTTAACAGTGATGCTCTACTCTCCTGGAATACACCAAAACAAGATAATTGTAATTCAGTGAGGCCGGGATAAACAGTATGCCAGGCTTGCAACTACCAGACCTGATTGGTAAATAATTGATTGACTGCACTGTATAGCATTTTCTAGACTTCCAACCACTAAAAGCGCTTATACACGATCACATTCACCCATTCACAAACACATTCATACACTGATGGACAAGGCCACTATACAAGGTGCCATCTGCTACTCAGCAACCAATCAGTCACACAAAAATGGCTCAGCATTGCCAGCAACAGCCGATCCTCCAATTAGCGGACGACCCACTTTATCTCTGAGCCACAGCTGCCTGTCGTGCACAGTGCATGACAGCGCTTGAAAGTTTGCTTGAAATCAACCACTAGGGGTTGCTAGATTTGTCCTTATCAATCAAACTTATCAAACTGGTTCACATTATTCTCATTCTAACAGTTCTGTGCATGAAAAAGGTGGACAAATAAAGTCATGTATGGGTTCAGTATGGGACAGTGCATTTACATCTATACCTCATCAAAAGTGTTTCGGTTAGTTTAGAGGTATTATTTTCAGACAGTCCAATAGGCCTTATACAAAAACAAACAAAGAAACCCCTCTAAATTTTGGACCACCCTGATCGCTGATCATCGCTGAATTGCCACGTGTGATTACATTTTGAAATTTATTTTTTCCACAGCTTCTTTTAGTGGTTGCATCGTTATATTGTATCTCATGTCCATGGATGTGCTGGAATGAGACGTTTAAATAAACCAAGGTTTACGCCATGAAGAGGATTAGGTAAAGGCAGATGATACTGTGCTCTGTTGATGAGCTCAGGGAATTGAATTTTACCTTTTTGCGTAGTGGGGGTATCTGTTTTTACTATGGTGCCTGAGACAATACCCACACTAAGCCAGCTAAATCTGGAAATGCCATACTGTCCACGCTGGCATTTTCAGGTCATTTTTGTCAAGATGTTTTGTACACGAAAAATGATTGGAGTGGGAGTTCAGAGACAGGGGGATGAGTGGGACAGATTCAGCCTGGGTAAATCTGTGCACTGTCCCCACCTGTTCTCCATCATCACCACAGCTGTGTTTTAATTTAGCTGAATTCATGGTTTACTTACTTTTGCTATCAGACAAAGTCTGATGTAGGGCCTTCTCAATTTCCCACAAATGACTTTGTTCTTTTGTGTGGCTCAAACTGCACTTTGGAAAAGTGAATCCCTGAATAAACTTGATCACTCCAAAGTCCTCAAATTTTCACATCCGTGTGTAAATGCTGCACATGGACCCAGTTTTCAACTACCACTGATCCATGCTTCAGTCAGGTTCCAGCAGGATATTAGGAACTGTAATGCGCTGTGTTTCACAAAAACTTGGCTCAACCCAGAGATATCAGACAGTTCCATCCAACCAGGTGACTTTTTTTCCATATACTGATGTGACAGAATGAGGACTTTGGGAAAAAGGGGAGTAGGTATGTACTTTATGGTGAATAAGAACTGGTGAGATCAGCATGTTCTTATCATGCTGCCAACCTCGTAGCAGTGACAATGCAACCGTAGTGTACATCGTTTTAGCCTAATGTTTGCTTTTTACTTTTGGCAATTGCATTTAATCTGCATTTAAGTTCCTGAACGTGGTAAACTTGCTAAACAAAACGTGCAAGTATCATAAATGTTTGTTTACCACAGAGCTTATTATCTGCAACAATCCAAAGTCCAATGGAAAAATCTTGTAGGCTTTTTGAGGAGGGAACCACAGTGATTTTAGCTTTCAATTTGGCCTACAGAAAAACGTCATCCCTGGGGCACTTGATTGAAATTCCATCTAATTAAAGACAAAAGTTTTTCTTTTTCATCTACATGTAGATCACAAACCCATGGATATAAGGTAAGATTTCATGTAGGGGATCTGAAAAGTCTCTAAATCTAGCGAGTATGTCACCAGGTTGGCAACACTGAGTACAATGCTGTAATCCTAAGTGGCTCCCTCCTGGAAGGTTTAAATTGACTCACAGTGTCACCTGCTGTTGTGGAGGTACAATTACTCAGGATATTTGTGAGAAAATCCCAGCATCATTTAAGCTGAAAAAATTGCAATTGATATTTTTTGTCTCTGTAGAGTCTATGTTTTTTGGTTATTGTAACATATGTCGTGTTTGTTTCTGAAGTGTGATGTAGCAGAAATATGTTGTGAATTTCTTTATATGATATACGTTTTGTATTTACAAAACAAAATGCATTTGTTAATTATGTCAATTGTTTGCAAACTATATTTTGCTTGTTAGTTAATTGAAGGAAATTTGTAAAACGTGTCGTATGAATTTGTCACTGTTTAGCAGGATATTAGCTCCACAGGCATGATGCCAAACATTTGCTGCAGTTGTAATTAGAGTTTTTAATCTTTTCACCAGAAATAAAATCACTTATTTTACTAAATGCATTCTTTATCATAATTATGTGAACATTACAGTAAATATCACATAGCCAGAAAAAAATTAGTTTCATATTACTGTGTAAATATAATATAATGTAACATACACTGGCATATTGTTTTAGTGTTTACCGACATTTTTCACAATCATGTCCGCTATTAATACTTCTGTTACTGCTATATTTTCATTGGCTCCAGCCTCACTTAAGAGCAACAGACCTACAACAATTTCCACTGCGGGGCATGAGGGATAATAGAGAATACTTTTAGTATCTGGCATCATGTTGGAGGGTGTTAAGTTGTCCAATTTAGTGCAGCCCAGACAACACTGTGCATATAGTGAAGGCTTGTGTTGCTCTACATAACTTTCTGACATGCACTGACACAGCAAATTCCCTGCCAGCTACACAGACAGTACAACCCCAGCTTGGAGCCAGGGGAGTGGGGGCGGTTTGTGGAGGGAGACAACATTCTCGATCCAAGGCAGCTGTCCACGACATGAGCAACATGAGTTGCACTCAACACCCATCACAACCTCAAGACTCTTTTCAGACACCTGTGGGCCATGCACCAGAGCAAGAGGCAGCTGTAGGAAGAGGTCTACTGAATTGTATCACCAGTGGTGGAAGATGTATTCAGATCCTTTACATGAAATAAAATACTTAGCCATGAAAATACTCCAGTCCACAAGATCGGCATTCAAAACCTTTCCTAAGTGGTATTACCAGAGAAATGCACCTTGAAGTATGAAAAGGAAAAATACTTATTTTGCAGAAAAATGGTCTGTGTACTTGCTTGCGCATTATTATATATATATGGCTTTGGATCCGCCACATCTGCTGTGATGCTTTAAAGAGCCAAAACTTGAAAGCAAGGGTGTAATCTTAAGTCAGATGTCGGGAGGACCAACCCAACTATATATATAGATATATATATATACACGATATGATATGATATGATATGATATGATGATACAATATACTTTGATATGATATGATATGTGATTAAATAGCAGGAGCAAAGTTGAAAAGATGCATAATTGACAGGGGATCTAAGGCTACTCCACCAGAAAAAAATGTAATTTAAACATTATTGTCTACATCACCTGCACGAGTCTATGTCTGTTACACTGAGGGTGTAGAGTACAGCATAACTTCTACCACTGCCAACAGCCCACCATCATTCCCAGTTAGAGACTGGCTGAAGGGCCCCTAAATCACCGAATCTGCCCCTGATAACAACAAATACAGAGCAGCTGGATGAGAGACAGATTGATGCGTTGTGGTATTTAAAAAAAAATCCATCTACAGTCTGACTAAAACTGAGACTAAAACAAAATCTTCTGTAAAAGTTGTGAGAAGTCATCTTCCACCACTGAACATTTGACTGTTCAGGCACTTTGTCTGTCTCTGGCACTAAGCTGTGCTGGCAGTCTGCTAAAATGGATCTATTGATCAGCTGTGTATTTAGCCATTGTTTTCAATGGCTTGTTTTTGTCAGAGATTGAAAATAGTCAAATTAATCTCTTGGGTTTATTTCCTTGAATGTGTAGCCTGAACCACACTTTAGTATCTAAATGCACAGACACCTGGCACACAGTCTGAACACAGGCATATTTCATAAAAACAAACAAACAAACAAACAAACAAACAAACAAACAAACAAACAAAATCCAATAACTATTTCTGTGCATTTTCAGTATTAACTCTCTAACCAGCTGCTGTATGTTGGATGTTCAGTAAAACACAGGACACACAATGGTAAGGACTGTGCACCAAAGACAGGGCACATTTGTGTGTTTTGACCCACAACATAATGATCAGCAGGTTTGTTCACAGCAACACAGTTCAGTACCACCAGTATCAGTATCACCTTCTACCTGTGTTACAAACGCCACTACGCTTAGATGAGTGCAGCCTTTACCCAATTGAGTGAAATTGAATATACAATCTTGAACCTGTATCCATGGATGACAGGTTTTGGGGGTATAATATTTCCCTCTTTCACATGTTGGGGGGACATGACCCCCAGTTACCCTGTCGAAATTACAAGCATGATTGAAAGCTTAAAAACTTAAAGTGTCATCTTTGAAAACTGAGACATTTTTAAAAGTAACTGCTCAACAAACACTCCAGAGATTTTTTGGTATTTCTTTAAATAAGTGAAGAAAAACAAAAAGAATGAGGTTTATAGATACAGTTGTGTATAAATGTTTAAGTTAGTAGCAGGTGGCACCATGTACAGTGGCCTCGGGCCCCAGTGTATGAACGTGTGAGTAAATGGGTGAATGTAACATGCATTTTAAAGCGCTTTGAGTGGTCTGAAGCATCGAAAGTGGCTATACAAGTCCATTTACCATTTTCCATCAGTCCCTAGTGTACTTCCTCCTTGCAGCATCCCCGTGGAACCATCCTCATGACATCAGCTCGACATTCTGTTCTGCTCTGTATATCAGTCTGGACTCTGCGGACCCAAACACTTTCCAGAAATAAAATTCCATTTGGGGCCAATCTGGGTTAATCCGAGAGCCATACCTTAGCTGACAGTGTAAGCTATGGTACTGCATTGTGTTACGGCCGGCTCGCACACTGCAACAAATAACAAGGATGCGCGCAGGTGTAAAGCAAACAACCAATATTTATTAATATAAATGAGGCAAAAGATGGTGGGATGTGGACATGAATATCAGTAGTGAGTGGGGGTGTATGGATGCGATGATCATGTGTGGTGCATGTTGTAAAGTGTAAAAGTAAGAAAAGGATAAGTAACGTAGGGCGGCTTGGCTGGCCGACAGCGAAGCAGGAACGACAATGGGCCCCACAGCAGCACGGCTTAAATAATCGGGAGCGCTGGCCAGATGCCCCTAATTAGTCAGTCGGCTCCACGTGGAGGCCCCAGAACCTGGAGACACAAAACACACACAGTATACATGCCCAGAGGACCACAACCTCTACAACCCCAGGCCCCGACTCCGGGGTTGTCACAATTGCAACAGTAAGCTCTAACATTAATAAACAGGTAATAAATAAAGTTAAACCAGCAGTAGAGTCTATAATAACAATACAAGCACTCACAGAGTTTTTCCAGAGGAAAAGATGTGCTATTCTCACTGGATTTGCTTGATTCATCATCTGGTTCTGTTGGTTAGCAAGAATATGTTGCCTGGTACAAATACAATGTTCATTGTTGTTTGGCCACTGATTGGCTTATGGACAACCAGATATGATAAGCTGCAGAGCTGGGAATCATAGCCATGCAGATTGGTGTTCACAATGCTTCAGAAAGACAACATGCACGCTGCCAGCTGGTATTCTGCAGTCCAGAAGCAGCTGGCTGCTGAATGAGAAATGCCTAAATATGCTGGGAACACCAGTGTATCATGAAAACCTCATGGGGACTGTTGTCAACGAGGAACGCATCACGTACAAATAGTAAATATAAATAAAATGAATTTTTTTAGATCTACTGTTGCTGATGTATTTGTGTAGTAGAGGCAAGTGCTAAAGTCAGGAAAAGCAAGCCTGACAAAAGAAACAGGAATACATGCATTTCTAAAGTAAGCCAGCTTAGTGTTGAGCTGTGAAGTGTGATGCACTACTACATTTCTGTTTAGTTTTGTCAGCAAAGATAATTTGAGAATGTTTAATTCTATCTCTCTCTAGATGCCAGAAGTAGAATTTAAAATCTCCTGTCTCCTCCTTAGCCTTTGTCTACATTTTTGGGCTCATCCTTCTATCCCTCTTCTTTCTTTCTTTCTCTCTTCATGCTTCATTGCTCTCTCCCTCGGCCATCGTTCTCATCACTCTCTTCCTCCTTTACTATATATCTTATTTTTTTCCCTCTGTCTTTCACCCAGAAGCAGGAAGCAACATTTAAATCATTGGTCTCTCTCCGTCTATCTCTCCATCCTCCCTCTTTTTCTCGCTAGGATTCGCTCTTCCTCCGTCTCAACTCGTCTTGGATGTCAGAGGAAACTAATTTAAGCTTGAGGTCTGAGCCTTCAGCTCTTTCCAATCTGTCAAAACACAAGAATTGTTCCAAGATGAAAGGGCAGATCCAGGCCTAAGGATATTGAAAAGAACAGGGAGAAGTTTTATATATACAGTAGACTTATATAACTTATATGTAATAGAAGGCTTCGACAGGATATGGCATCAGCAGATGTCTTTGGAACCCCCTAAATATCCAGTTTTAGTGCACTGATGACAGGCAGGAGGCTTTACAAAGTCCGCTGATAGAAGACAATGCATGCATGGAAAAAAATCTTACATAAACAGAATACATAAGTTGATTTTGAAAAAATTATCTAATTCCTATGCAAGGCATGAAGAAGCGGAAAATTTGAGCACAGGAGCAGAAAAGCAAGTGCACTACAAAAACAGAGTAGCATTTATGGAATGAATAATAGTGTAGAAGTTTTGAGAGAGCTTCAGAAAATTCTGATAACATTTAGCATTTTGTTCATTATCTATGAACAAAAATTAGAATCATCAAAAAGTAAAAGTGATTTCACTAGGCAGAGCAATGTCCCTTGGTTGGTCCATATGCTGTTAAGAAATTCTAGTAGAGACTGTCATGGTACCCAGAGGTGGAATTCCAACCAATCTTTCCGTGAACATCTCAGCAACAGTTTGATGAATTACTCTAAAGGGTAGTACAGACACTCCACATATGATGAATTAGAACTTTGTTGATTTCCTGACTTTTCATCTACCCACTTTCACACAGCCGTCATCAGGTCAACATTTTCATCTCTCCAAGTTGTTTTTACTCATTTAACTTGTTTATGACCAAAAGAGTGACATCGGGACTTTTTGCTGTTTGAGAGTTGGTTTTAATTAGGAACTTGTCAAAAATGTCAGCTTTGTCAGTGCTTTAGGCAAATGAGCGTTATGCCAGAACCAACCTTTTGTGTCCAAGTGGAATGTTGCTGGACATCAAATGAGAATGCACTTGGACAGAATTAGTGGCGTTTGGCCAGATGGTACCAAGTGCGTCCACATGCAATGTGCATGGGCGCACTTGACGATGTGCCCTTACAGTACCAGTCGCATGTGCATGAAACGCTGAAGGACAGCATCAGGTAATCACGCTGCTGATAACCACATAATATGAGGAGCAGGAGTGCACTTAAAGGTGGGGAGGAAAATGTGTCCCACAAATAACTGACCTTTACGCAAGAGTCTGGAGTTCGCTTTCAGTGTGGATGTATGTTTTTTCTACACCTTACCATGTGTATCTATTACCTAAACTTAACCGTTTGTGGCTTTGTTGCCTAATCCTAACCATCATGACAGTCCACGCTGCTGTGTAAACATGCAGCTTCATCCTACCACATGTGCATTTGTTGACATCACCGTGATGGCATCCTGGAGCATAAACAGCTGATGCAGAAGGACACCTAAAATATCAAAAGTTGATGAGGAAGGTCACTGACCAAGCAGCACCACCAGATTAAATCTAAAAATTTGTAAAAATGAAAATAGAGGAAGCTAACACTGAAGATGGTGGATTCGGAAGAAACCAAAATATTATATATAATATGAAGTACCTGCTTTGCTGCTGAAAGTTTCCTATTTGAAAGGAGCTGAAAACCATAAATAATGACCATTCCCTCAATAGCTTCCCAGTATATTTCATTTACTGCCTTATATTTCCCATTTTTATCACACAGCTTTGTTTTGGGCTCAGTCTTTTACATAAAGTGTAATGTTGCAGTTATCCTACATATGAGTCTTTTGGGTAGTTGTTAATCTTTACACATTGAGAATAAATAAAAAGCATTTTACATAGTAAACAAAGGACTGATTAATAATGTATACACGAGTAACAGCAGCAACATTTAATTTCAAAAAGCACTTTCTCAGTTTCTCAGCAATGAATGTCTCCCTGAGAACACCAGTAAAAGCAAACGTCCTTCAGTTGTGCTATTGCTGGTGCTGCAACACAATGTCAGTTTTATTTTTTTTACAATTAGATTATTCTGCTCCATCCATCCGCTGCTGGCTATAAATCCTGATATATTTGTTTTTTGTAATGCTGAGAAGGCACAAGTTAGTTTCTCTAAGAAGACAGATAGCTGATGCTTTTTAAAATGGCTCCTAGTGATGGATAAGCTGGCTGCAAGCAAAGAAGCCCAGTCATTAAGTCAACATTTGTCTCACAACACAGTAACAGTTTCTTAGCTATAAGTATCCTGAGCCCAGTAGCCAAGAGCCCAACTTATTTTACACATTTGTCTTTTTACTATAAGGTTATGCAGTATAGAGCGAAAACCCGTTGATGGAATATGGAGAAATTAATTGCCAAGATGTCATGCTAATGTGAAAAGTAGCTGCACTGCTGCAATCAGCTTCATTTACAGCAGCCGAGGCAAGAAATTTTCAAACATTAGTGAAAGTTCACGTCAGGCATACACAGAGAGGCAGGGGACAGATGGACAGGGAGAAAAACAAAGATGCAACTACAGAAGAAGAGAAACTGCAACAAACACCAATACAGATGAAGCAGGCACACAGTTAGAGACCAGTCAATGCACATATGCAGACTTTTTACTGCATTCTATGGCTCCACTCTATCTCTACTTGATTGCTCTTTTTTGATTTCCCAATTATAGTTGTGGCTAGCTCCACTCCTTGTGTTTAGGACACAAACAGCACATTTAGTATAAACGCCTCTGTGCATGCACACAGCTTGAGTGTCATCTACAGAAGCCTACGCCATGTCTCGTGCTAATATCAACAATGCTTGAGTCAGGCTGTGTTGGTATGCTTGTCATGTTTCTTCTAAGAATCGATAATTTACATCATTTTTTTAATGGTGGTTGGTTTGCAATGCAGCTAGAGCTGGAATCAGCTGGATAAAATATAAGACCCCTCTCCCTGTACCTTTACAGCTGTGGCAATCGCAGAATTTAAAAGGAGGGACATCTGTTTGTTAATGTTGTGTCTACTGCTTGTTATTCCAAGCACACAGTGGCATGTTACTTGTAGTAACAGTCTGTCTGATACTCCGACCTCATGCGTCTTGCCCCATGTGACTTTTTTGTGGTTAAACTGGAATAATCCTTTAAATGTGACAAGACTGATTTTAAATTTAATTTGATTGTATCCACACTTTTTTTTATCCCCCTCACTGCAGACCTTTTCATAGCTCCACTTAAGTGGGAGCACAGCTCTCCTCTACACACCCAGAGGAACACACCATCCACACACACACACACACACACACACACACACAGAAAGCAATTGCTTCATGAGGTTCCTCTTGAAATGAACATGAACACTTCATTAGATTTTTTTTCCATTTCTTGTGGGCAAAGAGTTAATCCAGATTTTCATTTCAGCAAATATAGTTCTCTTATCTTAGTTATCTTAATTGCAGTAGGTGGGAGAGTGTAGTTTCACATTTGAATTTTGCCAACTGCAGCTATAAGATGAAGGACCTCGGTATTAGTGAGGAAAGCAGATGTCCTAGCAGCAATTTTCTCCCTCCTGTCCTTGTTTCCATCTCAAATATAAATGCAGCCTCTTTCTTGATCTCCGTCTTCTTACATAACATGTTAAATAAATAAATCTGATGTCTATAATATAAGCGCTGATGTGACAGTCCCTTGTCAAAAAGTGTCCTTCAGTGCTGGTGGCAGCTCGCAGTGCTGTCCAATCACTGTTAAAGTCATGCTGGGGAAAGATGACTGTGTGGTTCTGGGTTTGATAAATGCTGCTCCTGACACTCCATCAGTTTAATTGTGTATTTATTTTACCTCAGGCACTTTCAGAACTTAGACTTACTCCAAACTTCATCACAAAAACAGTCTGTGTGTGTGTGTGTGTGTGTATGTGTGTGTGTGTGTGTACATGTTTCTTGGTTGTAATTTGTGTATGACGTTGCCTGTCTGATTATGTCAAACGTTTGGGTTATGTGTGTGTAAGTGTGTGTGTGTGTGTGTGTGTGTGTGTGTGTGTGTGTGTGTGTGTGTGTGTGTGGCTGAATGGCCACCATTCCTAATGGGAGGCCTTTGCTGTCCATTGGGCACATTAGCACTATAGCTAGCAGGCAAGCTACCCAAGTGCTGCAGTAACAACAAACAGCATCATTAAGCCTCTAATCATCAGAACACACACATGCACACACACACACACACACACACATACACTCGCACACACACACACACACACACACACACACAAGCCTGAAGGAAACTGATCTGTTGCACTGCACGCATACAAAGGCACACAGCCACACACACAGTGTCGAGTGACTAGAGACACACACCACACACACACTCAAAACACTTTGCCTGAAACCATTAGTGTAGACTCCCAAATTGCTGACACACACACACACACACACACACACACAGAGAAACAAACAGCAAAGCAATCTCCACTCTTTGATCTAAAAGAGATGTTCACATACATGGATTCAGGGGGAACGATAAGTTTTAATCTAAATTACTCCATGAACAGTTGCTTTGTGTTTTAATAGAGTTTGGGGATAAATCTTGGATATGATGAAGCAGAGGTAACTAATACAGTGAAAGACACCCCTCAGTTTCAATGGCATGACGATGGACATTATTGATTCTTAGAGCAAACATTTCAAACAAATTACATATTAACTGGCTCTCAAGCTTTGTTAAGACTAGCAAGAGACAAAATGTCTGTAGAGGGCCCACAAGCTACGGGCATGTGCAGAGGTGTTTATACTCAATGTGTGTTTGTGGCAATATGCTGCAAAACACCAGGGAGTGTAACAACATAATAGTATCTATATTTTACACTCTCTCTACATCTGCTGTTGACATTCTTGGATGCCGCTACCATGATGTCAACAAAAGCACATGGTGGGATGAAACTGCAGTTTTTAGGTAACGCAAGCACATGAACCAATGCTAGCACATGTCAACAAAAGCACATGCTGGAATGGGTGGCAAGGTTTAGGCAAAAGAGGCACATGGTAGAGTGTAGAAAAAAAACATCACATTCATACAGGAGGCAAATACTGGACTCCCGCATGAAAGTCCTGGGTTTATTTGATACATCCACCACCCATTCTGCCTGCCCTAGGAACCTTTGTGCTTTGTTGCGTTTCAACCTGATGCTGTCCTGCCATGTATCATGTGATAGTAACAGGTTCTGTCTGGCTGCGTTCTCAACTGATGCTGTCTATGCACAAACATGCTGCTGTAGCAGGTGCTGTCAAGTCGTCCAGCAGCGTATAATAACACCGTGAGCAGCGGATGTGATCGTTGACTTTTGGCGTCGGGATCTTACACTGAAAGACTGCAAAACCAGCAATATTTGATGACTTCAGACTTAGAATGAGCTGAATATTCTAAGGATATGTAACATATGTTGGCGGAAGAACATTACCAGTAAGTAAGCTGCATGGTAAGTGTAGTGAACACAGACATACTACTAATCATTGCATATAAGTAATGCAGTTAGTATTTTTGCTTTACTCCAAAATCAAAATGACGTTAATTTGTTAACTTTGGTTTGAGAGCAGGGCCGTGCTTCAACCACACCTCTAACCACCTGCCAAGTCTACTTTTACCTGGTCATCCCATCCTGTTCTGCTTGTCTCAGATTTCTTAAGGACAGACCATGTTTCGTGCCTAAACACATGATTGCATTATCCAAAAACTTAAACAAAGGCTGAATCAAAAAGAGTCAATTTACTGTGGATCCTGACTTACAAATCTGATTAGATGATAATCAGTATGATGTTCTGTTTGTAACTGGGTATCCTCCAGCCATAACACAGCAGTCAAATCCCAGCCAAGTGTTTATGCTCAGTGGTTAACATATTATAGCTGGGCCTGTAATAAAAATTATTTACCTTTTGAGGGTAAGAGGTAAAGAACTTCTTTAAATAAACTAAAGTGATTACCTGTTTGAAAGTTTGATTTCCTGTTTGTTATTTTTGGGACCTTTTTTTGAAGCACTCTTGGCATGGAAACAGATCTTTACAACACTAATGGCTGAGAAAATGGAGGGAAACAGAATTGTTTGCATGGAAGTTAATGATGGTTTCTTACTGAAATAGGCACCAGGCTCAAAAGGGAACAAGGTATGGCATGGTATAATATGTTTTCTTGGTTTTTGGGTGTGTATTTTAACCTGTGGTGATTTAGTGTACACTTAAGCGTGTCATTGCCGTGGTGTTAATCCTAAAAGGAGCTGCTGATGTACATTGGTAATGCTATTATCACTAATGCAGATATACTTATTTCATTCATGTATATAGTTGTGTAATTTGCTTTTTTATATATTTATATGGAATATTGTTGTTCCATGTGTGTAAGAGCTGATATTAATAATTTGTGTTTCTTCAGCTCTTTCGGTGTTTTAAAAGGTGGTTGGAAGGTGATTTGAAAGGAGGGTTTGGACATGGTGAAAGATGACAGTGAGAGTAAATAAAAGCCTTTTAAAGCCATCAGTACGCTTTAGAATTGGCTGGCCTGGGGTTTGCTACAGGGCTGGCATGTCCACTCAGTCTCAACTAATGATATCTTGCATTCAAAATTTTGCCCATTCATCTAGATTTCTGTCATTTTTTAAAGGTTTGCTGAAAAAGAGGCCATTATTTTACTGTACACCTTACCTTCGGCTGCAGAAGCAGTCCCAAGATCTTTGACTCTCTTTCAGAAGACCTGTGCTAATTGTACCTGTACTAATTAATAACTACAGACTCCCTTACAAATTCCATCTTCTTGTCTTCACTCCACCATCCTGCCTCCTCACCAGGGGCCTACTACTCTTACAAAAGCTTTCTCAGAACTTGGAGTCCTTCTTTCTGAAGCAGGATTTTGGTCAACTCATTGGAAGTCAGCAGGTTCTGGATGGATCTGGAGGTGTGGTGGGTGATCAATGAAAGTCTGAAACTACAGCACTTAAGAAGGTAACAGGTTTTTACAACAACAAGATAACTGGCTCAGTTATCTGTTTGGTCGAAGTGATTAAGGAGCAAGAACTCAGCTGGCTAATTGAATTGGATGTAGGAGGTGGTAAACTTAAAAGGAATTTATTTCTTTGCTTGTTCGTTTAAGATGGACCATAAACTTTATACACAAAGATAAACATTGTTACACAAAGATAAGCAATGCTATAGATGTAATGGATACAAGGTGTTTAGCTAAAGCAGTTTTTCAGCCCTGTCCCTGGTTAGGCTTTTAAATCTAGATTAAACCAGACTAACAAATGAGCTGCTAAAAGACAATCAGGATGGAAAACAGCAGGACAGATGAAACCGACTCTGCACATGCATATTTGCATGTGTTTGAGTGCATGTTCTGTGTATTCTATGTAATCACTTTAATGGTGTGTGAAGGGCTGTAGATATAAATGCAGTGTGAATCAATTTGTCAAGTGAAGTCAATAAAAAGTACACCAGTGTTCATTTATACCAGCCCATGCTCATTCTGAAGGAAATACCGCCGCTTTGGCAGTTATTTCGATGTAAAATACGGCAAAAGCCACTTTTTATGGCTGTATAATACGCTAGACAGAACACGTTTCTTTTGATACGCAAATGGACAGTGCTAGGTTGAAATACTGCCAGTAATGATGTCATAAAGGAGCACAAAGGTTCCTATAGGACAGGCAGGAGTGTCGGTGGATGGATCCAACAAACCACTTTCATGCGGGAGTCCAGTGTTTGCTTCGAGTCTGAATGCAATATTTTTATCGATACCTTGCCATGTTCCTTATTTTGTCCAAACCTAACCATGTGTGGCCTTGTAACCTAATCCTAACCATCTGTGCCAGCATGTGTTTTCTGGTGTTGGCATTCCAGAACATAAACAGCAGACACAGAAGGATTCCTAGAGTGTACTATGTAGATGTGGAAGTCCATTGCAAAGTGACGATATGTGACAACTTGGAATGAGAACGTGTTGCATCTACATATGTAGTGTTGAAAGCTGCAGTGGGTAACTTTTATAAAAATCTGTGAAAAAAAAATCATGTTGCTGTGGCTCCTAGTTTTCCCAATGGCATTTGCAAAAATTTGCTGTGTATGAATGAAAATAACCAATAAGAACAGAGGAAGACCTGTCACGAAAAGCTTGTTTTTACTGTCACTGTTTGGTTGTCTTTACCATATGCGCAGCTCTTGGCAATAGAGGAATGAGTAGATCTGTTATTGCTGGTGGTTCTTTCTAACATATTTTCATCCCAGTTTATCACATGGTGCCTCTCTGTCAGTGACTTTCTGTGTCTGCTTATGACATTTCAGGTATCCTTCTGCCTTAGCTGTTCATAATTTGGGTCGCTGTTACCATGATGTCAACAAATGCACATGATGGGATGACGCTGCACAGTCCTTATGTTTACACAACATGGTTAGGATTAGGCAACAAGGTCACAGATGGTTAGGTTTAGGCATCCATAGGGAAGTGCGCTCCCTCATGAAAGTGTGTTGTTTGTGTTGTTCATCCTGCTCCCCTCCCACCCAACCTATAAGCGCACTCACGCTACTTATATTACTAGTCACTGACATCGTTATTACCTGATTCCATTGTTCCACATTTTATGGGTAGCATTCTCAAGTGATGCTGCCTGTGCGCATTGTATGTTGTGTTTGGTGCTGTCTGGTTGTCCGTGGGCGTATAATAACAACGCCACTGGTTCTGTCCAAGCGCTTTTTTATCCAATGCCATCCAGCTGCATTCCGTGTGGACGCAGAAGGTGGTTTTTGGGTGTTTGGAATCATGCTCGTATGACAAAAGTACTGACAGAGCGGAGAATTTGGATGAGTTTGGCACACGAACAGGCTGTTCTTTCTCAACCATTGTTGAGAAGGATTCTCCTCCTGGATCTGAATAGTTGTTTTTGTTCAAGCACAATGTATTTGTAAATGCTATTAGAAGTAGGGGAAAGCCAGAGAACCCTGATTTTTTTTTCACAGATTCTCTATCTTATGCACTAAGATATAGTGACAGTTTCAGCAAATGTAAAGATTGTTTTTCATAGTTACCTACTGTAGCTTTAAGCCCCTCTTTGTGAATTATCATCCGATAAGAAGCCTTTATTTATTCCTGTTGGTGAGGATTTCCATGATTGCCTGTTTTTTACTGAAAAAAACATGACCCACCAAAAGTGGTTGGGCACAATAGAACTTGTTGCCCTCATAACTCCTTTCCTATTATAATTCCTGTCAATTTACAGATTGTATTTCAAGCAAGGGTGCTGCGTTATAAAGTCTGGAAACATTCTCAAATGCCATTGATGTAATGTCTATGTGAGAAGAATAAACAATACATTTCTTTCCCCAACATAACACCTCCCAGTCATCCCCTGATACTGATATACAGATAGAAACTTGAGTAATTGGAAAAATGAGAAAAGTGGAATGAGTTTTCAAAACTTGCAAGACACCATGATGTTGCAAAACGGCTTAGACCCAACAGAGAAGGTTTTTCATCTATCCACTGTACCTCTCAGCTGTCAATCACTCCACAATCTCTGGCTTAAGAAGTCAGTCCTTTATCCATTAGGCTACTTGGGCTGCAACTGTCAATCAACAGTGAGGTTCAGTCATAAAAAAAAGGAGAAAAAAACCCTCTATGAATGTTTGCCAACCTAAAGGCCACTTTTTGTCAGTCTGGTCGTTTAAATGAGCTTTCAACTCTGTCTCAGTCTCCTTATTAATACTTTTCATACGCAGTAAATTAAACCTACTCTTGAGAATGGGTATTTTTTTGTGCATTACACAGCTACTGTATTATGACTACTCAAGGACATTTTATTCAATGTATCAAAATCATATTTGCTTTATTTATTCTACACACTAGGATTCCTACTTTATGGAAGTTGTGTCTGTCCCTATATAATTTCATTTCACATTCACCTCTCAGCCCCAATCTGTGAAACACTCAAGAACACACATACTAAACAATTTTCCAGTGTTTTTAAATGTCGCTTAAACAGATTCTGAATCATTTTGATTTCTGAATATGCAAAACCTAAAGTAGCCTGGTAAGCTAATGTGATGCACTTTGAAACTAACCAATACAATTTCTTTGAAACTATTTTTAAACTTCATCTGAATGTGATGTGTTTTTTTCCACACTTTATCATTTGCCAATACAAACCACCTGCGCCAGCACAGCGTTTGTTGATATGCCAGCACTTTGTTTGATGATCAGTCCTGCTGCTAAATGCGGCAATTCTGCAAAACAGTTTTTGCAAAGTATAAAGCTTGTGAAGGTGGGTGGGATAAATAGCTCCCTAAGTGATATTGCAATACGTATTAACGATAGAAGCTGGAAGAGTCATATTAATGTTGTTTGCAATAAAATTTCCAATCAGAGTTTGGTTATCAGAAATGTTTATTTTTTATTTTTTATAGTAAATATGATGAAATTAGATGTTTCAGCATTAAGAATGATGAAGCAATTACACATTTGGGCGCTGCAGACCTGCCATTCACCAAGTCTGGGGGCAGCCTTTTGTATATTGCATTATGTGTGATCACTTGACCTTTTGATTTACATCCTGCCACATCACTGCCTATACTGTATATAAGTGCTTTCATTTTCTTGGTTCGTTGTCAGCTCACCGACTCAGACAAGCTCTGTGTCTGTCAGTTCACCAGTATGCCAGCATGCTTCAATAAACTCACACCACCACAACAAACTTTTGGACTGGACGTAAATGATTTCTTCAAAAAGAGATAATTTGTTTAGTTTAAACCATTTGGAAATATTTTCCAAATCTGTGTTAGCTTTGTCCATAAGAACAGAGAAATCAGCATTTGAGAGAAATAAATTGATATCATCTGCAAAAAGTACAGGGAACAAGGAGGATGTTGCAGTAGACAGGTCACTAATATAAATAAGGAACAGGAGTGGTCCTAAAATTGACCCTTGTGGGACCGCACATGTTATGATGGCTCTATTAGATGTCCACCCATTATTGTTAACTAGGTGCTGATGATGTTGAATGTAATCACAAAACACTTTATTATTATTTACTGTGTCAAAGACTTTGGATAAATCAAGAAATATTCCTAGAGCATAATTATTGTTGTTTAAAGCTGTTTGAATTTTGCTGATCAATTGAAGCACAGCCATTTCAGTAAAATATTTTTTTCTAAATCCATATTGGTGCTTATACAGGATGTTCCACTCTTGCAGGTGTTCCATCATCCTATTGTAAACTAACTAAATTGTAAACAATTTTTAGGTCACTGGGTATTATTTCAGATTCAAGAGATTTGGTAAATATATGGGTCAATGGCTTCATAATTAAAGATCTAAATTTAATGATTGAAGATGGCATGACCTCATCATGACTAGCCGCTGAATCTTTCAAATTGGTAAGGATGTCTATGATCTCCTTCTAAGTAGGAGGATTGAAGCTCTGGAGAGAGGATAACTACTATTCAGGAACTCAGATGGAGAGCCAGCAATGGGACTTATCCCCTCTGACAGAACTGAGCCAACTTTGACAAAATAATTATTAAAGGGACATGCAATATCAGAAGGGTCTGTAAATACTGAGAGTGGCTGAAGCCTTTTTCCTAATGAGGAGCTGATTGATGACCCCCCCATGTGGTTTTGATGTCATTTGAAGCTTCATCAAACTTATCTGAAAAGTATTTTTTCTTCGCAATTCTAATTAAATGATCAGCATCATCATGAGTAAATATATTATCCCATGAAACATAACCAATTGGCTCCCCAAATCTATCAATATTTCTAATGCTTAACACTTTTTCTCCATTTACTGGTGTTTGATCTGAGGTGGTTGAAGAAAAATGAAATATAGGAAAATTATCAGATATATCAGAGTAAAACACACTAGGCATAAGCACATTATTAAGGGATTGGTAAATATGTTATCAATTAAGATTGCAGATGAAAGGGTTACCCTAGTGGGCCTAGTGATTGAGGGGAACAGGGAATTTGCATACAGTATATTTAGAAAGTCTGCAATAAATAGCTGGGATTAACTGTTAAATAGATTAATGTTGAAGTCACCATGATTATTTTTTTCCAGGACACAAGCAAGACTAGAATTAAAAGTTTGAGTGTCTGTGTCAGGAGACCTGTAAATGCAGCCTATGATTACACTTTTACCATCACAAATATCACAAAAGGGTATTTCAATGGACAGTGATTCATCATCATTACACTCAGAACTCGAGGGTGAGATCATGTCTATGATTGTATTGAAATTATTGTGTAAATAAATAGATACACCACCACCAGTTCCTGCTATCCTACAATAATGCAGGGCATGATAGTTTAGGATATAATAGAGAGATTTTGATTCACTGGTCAACCAGGTTTCTGTAAATGCTACAACTGAGAATTCATGATTTAATGATGATAAAAAATGCAAAATTATATCATGATTATCGGAGAGGCTATGAATATGTAGATGCAAAATGTTTTTGAAATCAAATTTTTATGAATGTTTTAACAGAAAAACAAGTGGAAGGGAACATTATATTAGGCAAAAAGCATATAACTGGAGATAAATCAGCAAGGCACATTTTGAAATAGAATTTGCCCCCTCCACTCGACCTGGGACACCCCCCAACCCAAAGGAAGAAACCTAAGGAAGAGCGGCAGTGGATGATGAGCAGTCCCTCTTTCAGGGCGGACAGACATGCAATAGATGTCGGAAATAACAATTGAATTACAATTATAACAAGAAGGAAAGAGAAAGAGAGAGGGGAAGAGAGGGGGAGAGATGCACAGCAATAATGGAAACAGATGCATGTCATATTACAATAACGATAGGTGTATAATTACTAAATGCACTCTATGATAATATTGAGGTTGCTGATAAAAGTCCCATGTGTATATTAAGAGAGTTCTAACTGTGCAATATCCTGATAAACAGCAAGCCAGTCTCTGACAGACAGAGTGTGAGGTGTTTTCCATTGACAATCAATCAATTTTTTTTTGCTGCTATAAGACCAGCAAGACGCTTTTAATTTATAGTAAATTCCAACAAGGATGTGTCATTCAGCAGAAGCAAGCTCTGAGTGAGGAATGTTTTTTCTTAAAATCTTGACAAGACACTAGAATTTTTTTCTCAAAATCTGTTAACCTACAGACAATGCCAAACCATGTGGAAGAAGGTGCCAACAGTATTATTTGGACAAAAGTCACAGTATGGATCATCTTTGAATTTAATTTGATGTAATCTTCGAGGTGTTAAGTATGACCTATGAATGAATTTAAACTGGATTATCTGATGATTTGGATTTCTGGATGACAGTGGTAAATTTATCCAATGTTACACCAGTTCAAATCTGTGGAGATATTAAAGTCTATCTTCCACAAGTTGTTCAGTGGCAAAGGTTTACATGAGGTCTTAATTATTAATTTGTAGAGTTCAGAGACAATGCCACTATTTTTAACTTTGACACCAGGTATGGTTTTGTAAGGGGTGATTGTTCAGATCTGTGCCCCAAAGGACACCATGAGTGCACATTACTGCACGCAGCTGCAAATGGAAGAAAAAAGGAAGTGCAGGATCTTTGTACGTCATGGAATTCAGGTAGCCCCTGTTGCCCCACAATATCACCAAGAATATGAACACCTTTATCATTCCACTGTGGAAATAAAATCAGTTTACACTCTATTAAAAGGGTATGATTAGGGAAGTTTGGTGATTGTTTAAAAAAATCCTTTGGGTTTTAGCTGATTGCTGAACTTTATGCCACACAGTGAAAAGATAAGATATAATTGGGCCAAAATCATGTCTCAGTTTCTTATGAGACATGTTGGAAAAACTAGATAAACACTAGACAAGTTAGGTGGATATATTACATGTTCTGTTGGCTGCCATGATACATTGGACTCTGATTTCAGCCAGATGGTAAGTGGAAGTAAGGCAAAGCACCATGAATACCATTCAGAATTAGGCAAAATGATTCCACCTGCTAATTTATGCAGTTGTAGAGTAGGAGCTTTGATTCTGGGTTTTTTCTTATTCCATAAGAAGCTGCTGACAATGGAATGTAGTTTCTTCCAGTAGCCAGCTGATGGGGCTAGAGGAATCATTGAACTGATAAAAATTGATTCTCGGCAGTATATTCATTTTGATACTGAGAGTCTAGCCTGAAATGAAGTCAGAAGTTTGCACCATCTCTCTTAATCCACTTCTATGTCTCCAGTTGCTTTATTGTAGTTATTGTTCTGAGTGAAGGAAAATAGATACTTCTAAATATTTGAAGGTGCTGACAGCTGGAATGCAAAAGGAAAGAAACTGCCCTCCAAATTCACCTAGAGGCATTAAGGATGATTTTGACCAATTGTTCTTATACCCAGATAAATTTCCAAAGGCCTCAAAGATTGGAAGGAGATGTGTTAGTGATCTCTTCGAATCTTTGGTAAAAATTTAAATGTTGTCTGCATACAAGGGAATGTGATGTGGTGTATTACAAATAGTTTTTGGTTCCAGGACCTCTGATTGAGGAATAGCCTGTGCCAAGGGCTCCAAAGAATGAGCAAACAATATTGGAGACAGAGGGCAGCCCTGATGAGAGGATCTGGAGATTGAGAATCTGGAGGAACAAATTATAAAATTATTTTACAATTATAAATACAATTAGTGTACAGTAGCTTGATCATAGAAATAAAGTCTGCAGATTTTATGAACCCATTTTGGTGGTGAACTAAGTGAGGCAAATAAGCCAAAGGGGTTGCCAACACCTTCGGAAATATTTTAATTACATAATTCAGGAGACTCACTGACCTATAAGAAGAGCAGTCAGTCGGTGGTTTATCTTTCTGTAACAGGAGAACAATAGCTGCAATATTTGAACTAGAGGAAAAGGAACCTTTGCTAATCGGGTAATTGAACATATTCAACAACAGAGGGCTGAGCTGCGGCCAAATCATGACAAAAAATTCACGTAATCTGCCAAGACGGGGAATCTACCTTTATTCATTGTTTTTACAGCCGTTGTGTTAAACGGCACCTCTAAGAGATGCACCGCCTCAGAGGGCAACTTAGGAAGTTGTAGTGATTTTAGAATTTTGGTGCAAACTTTCTTGTCATGATTCATGTTTAATTTGTAAAGATCTTGATAAAATTGTTAAAAAGCTTTATTTATTTCTACGGGATCAGAAGTTAGAGTCCCCTCTTTGCTTTCATTGAATCATTTGTCCTCAACTTAAGACTAAGAAGGTGGCTGGGGTGCACACTATTCAAGTAGTAGCTCTGCCTGGTTTGATGGATAAGGAGCTCTGCTTTCTGTCTTAATAACCCATTGAGTTCATCCAGTAATGTCTGTCGTTTCTGAATGTTTTCCGAAGAGGTATTGTTTAACATGCTTTGTTCAGTTTCAGCTTTGAGAGACTCAATGCAACATTTTCTTGCTTTGTTAAGATCAGAAGCAAAGGAAATTGATTTATTTCTAATGCATCCTTTGACTGCTTCACATAATAGAGTAGTGTTGAAACGCCAGTGTGGAGCCCAGGGCTGACCCATTTTGATTGAAAAGGTGCATAAGACAGCCCTATGATCAGACAGTGAAACTGGAATCACATCAGTACTGTGGATGTCATTAATAATATCATTTTTGGGGCAAAAATATAATCGATTCTGGAAAAAGTCTTATGTCGGCAGAGAAAGGAAAATTCCTTGGTGGCTGGATTCATCACTTGCCACACATCTAATAATCTATAATCCCATATTATCATTTGCTAGCTTCTGTAGTGCTGTGGAAGCCTGTCGTTGTTCTGTGCTCTGGTTTACACCTGTGCAATCAATATAATGAAGCCATGCAGCATTAAAATCACCACCCAACAGGAGCTGATACTCAGGAAGGTCCAACAAAATGGAGGCTGGAGCATCATAGACCATGGCTGGTCAAAAGAATTTGGATAATTAGCTCATATTAAAGCAACTTTTAGGTCGTGAAAGGCTATTTTAAAAAAAGTGATTTGACCATCATCACTTCCAATTGTGCCTGTAATATTTTATCCTAACTTGCATTTAGCAACTTTGAGGACACCTCTACCCTTTGTCACATAACAGGAGGAAGCAATTACATGGTAATATTTATTCTGAAAGCTGTTTACATTAATTTTCAGAAAATACATCTCCTGTATGAAAGCAAAGTGAATGTTATTGCTATAGAGCAGATCTAGGGTGCTTGTATGCTTCTGAGGGGAATTAAGGCCCCTTGAATTCCATGACAAGATAGTGAACCTATTTGTAACAAGACATATTAGGTATGACAATAATACTGGGTAGAGAAAGAGTTGAAAACTGGGACAGCCACCATACCACCCACCCCACCCCACCCCCCCCAAAAAAAGAAAGACACACATGCACATGACACCAACACACCCACAAAACACAAAAAAAGTGAGAAAAAAATAAAGATAAAAAATAAAAAATGCCTCAGCCCCCATACAACCCTCGTCCTCAGAGAGAGAGAGGTCAAACCGTCACCCCCCAGCAAAAGTATACCAGTGTACATTCAGCATGCATAGTCCCTCCACCCCCACAATTTTTGCTAAATGTCAAGTGCAGACTGTACAGCAGACAGTGGTGAGCTGAACAACCTCCAATCCCCCCTGAAACAAACAAACAAAAAAGGACTTCCGCAGCCATCACTTGAACAGGAAAATTTAGCCATTCTGTTAAACACAAGTAATGTGCCGCCATTAGAAAAACAAAGGGTTGAAATGGGAATTATATCCTGCCAGTCTGTTTAAAGAATTCAATATAAACAAGAAAGAGTAAAGAAAAAAAAAAGGGGGGGGGGGGGGCTCAGACCCTGCCCAGACTGTATCAGTGGTGTTTTTTAATCCTTCTCCAAGGAAGCAATAAACGGCTCTGCCTACCAGGCTAACCAGGAAGGTGTAAATTTTTCTCCGTCAGGTAGGCACGGGCATTCAGACCCTCAGCTCCCTCTTTCAGATTGAAAATGAGCAGGTTATCTCTCTGTGCTCTGTCTTACATATCCGTGAGCTTGTTTAAAAGCCTTGCAAGTTTTTTAAGTGTAAGCCTGTTGATTTTTCAATGTTACTGACACGCTCCTGGAGATTAAGTGTGTTGGAGCGCAAAGCTGTTATTTTTTTCCCTGTGTTGTGACAGAATAGCGTTCATAGCGTTCAGATTTACTTCTCAACTCTGTTAGCACAAGTTTCCATTTTTCTCGTCAGCCTCCTTGAAGTGTTTGGCCATCAGCTCCTTCATGACTTTTGCCGAGGCTGTATTCTCCTCACCAAGATCCTTGCACAGATTTGCCATCATATGTTGTTCAGCAGCGGTCATCTGCCTCAACTTCCACATTGAATTCTGCTCAGTGGTCAAGGAAGTGAAAAATGCATGGCCACTCTATTGAAGTACACCAGCACTGTCATAAATCATAAAAAGTTAGGGAGGTCGCCTTATGCTGACGACATGACAACAGAAGCCGATAAATGTAGTGTCCCTATGGGTGTGACAATCAAAGGGATTAAAAGACATATTATTTAAGGATCATAATTTGTATCAGCAACCAAACCATTATCATCTATATCATGATAGGGAAATATGGAGACACACTTAGAGCAAGTCCAGGAGCTCCACTCATTCATTTCATTTATACTGATTGGTGTGCATCTAGGGTGGTAACCCTTTTTGCAGCGGGAACAATAAGCAGCTGCATTTGAAAGCTTGCTAGGACAGTGATCACAAATAGAGCTATAGTCCTTCATGGGCATGGAAAAGTGTGTGTGTGTGTGTGTGTGTGTGTGTGTGTGTGTGTGTTTCATGTTTGATAAGATTTGTCTAGTTATCAGAGCTCAAAGGCATGTCAATATTTTGCCTGGGCTTCAGAGCAGGTTTCAGAGGTTTCTGGGATGGTGGGTGCACAGTAAGTTTGTCATACTGGAGGAAGGCCCCCGGTCCCTGGCAGCCCTCATGGCCGGAAGAAGTTCTTTTTGCTTCTGTTGAACAGCTTCAGGAAAATCCTCATTTATGAAGATGTCTGTGCCTTTCAGGGCTCTGGCTTTGCTGAGGACCTCCAGTTTATACATTAAATCACAGAAACTTGACAACAATGGGCCTCGGCCTGGTTGACGATGAAGATGGTTTCCCAGTCCTGTGGGCCCGCTCCAGCTCAGTTTTGTGGTGGTTAATCTGTATCTTTTCAGACATCAGCTTCTTTACTTTGTCCCAAATGGTCACAATCGGACCATTTTACACTCACTGATTCACTGATGCCATCGGTGATGAGATTATTTCTTCGAGACTGACCTTCTATGCAATCAGTCTTGTCATTGAGTGTGATAAGACTTTTGCACATTGGTTCTACATCATTCTTGGTCTCTTTGCAGGACTCACCCCATTACTTGCAGTAGTCATAAAATTCCTTCTGAGTGAATTCTAGACTAATTCTGAGGTCACTTACTTCTCTCAGAAGCGCTCCAACTCTTTTGTTAGAGAAATCAACAAGGATTTCCAAGAAGATTTGAAGTTTTTCTTCTGTTGCTTTAAAAGAGTTTTATAAAAGTCCTTTTGTTGCTGAAGTAATTCACGCACCTGAGCCATGGAGATGGCCTCCTCCAAGTTGCTGTGTGGATTTCCTTTAGGTGACATGGTAAAATCAGGTCCACTGAACCACTAGGCTGAGAATCAGGCCTACAAGGCCAAAATCCTGTGTGATCTGAGTCCAACAAAATAACACGTCCAGAGCTGGATTTCTGGGCCAGATTGGGCCAGACTGGGCCAATGATTGTACTACTGCTTCATTGAGAGTGTTCTCACATCCTCCCATAACAGAAACCGCTTACAGAGCACAGTGAAAGTCTGCTCCAAAATCATTGGACTTCCTGTGAGAGCCCTCTCTCTCCTCTGTGAGTGGCAGACACTAAGGTGAGCTGGAAGGATTTTACAGGACCCCCTTACACACCTTATTCCCTGCATTTAAGTGGCTCCCCACTCTCACTGTCCAGGTTGCATGCCTTACAAATTGCCCCTCTGGGACGAATAAAGTGTTTTGTATTGAATTGAATTGAATTGAATTTGAACTGAATTGAATTGAACTAAATTAAATCATGACAATTTTTACTGGTATTCCAGTAAAACATTTTATTTCTTAAACTACAGATATTCAAATGAGCTATTTTAAGCCTTTTTTTTCGTGTATAAATTACTTTGCATCATTTAATACTTTAATCAACCAAATATGAATTTTATCATTTTTAAGCTTTCACATAAAAAACAATTAGACGTGTTAGACGTATACAAACACATTTACAAAACACAATTCAGCAACAAAAAAAGACACACACAAAAACACATTCATATACACCCATTTCATGAACATTGCAGCAATAAACCTAAGCTAACAGCAACTCAACTCAACTCAAAAAAACAGCCCCGCCATCTTCTATCACAAATCAGTTTTCACATTTCCGTGGCAACCAGCCTGATTCTGACAGCTCAATTATGACTGATTAAATTATAATTCAATCAATTTAATCATAAAAAACTAAAGAAAATAATAAAAAATAAAAATAAAAAAAAATATTTCTTTAATATCCTCCCTCATCCACCAGTGTCCATACCTGTTTATTGGTGCTCACAATCAGTTCCTGTGATCGGTCTCATCATCCATTGTTTTGCAGCGTTTTCACATAGTCTCCGCTGCCAAATGATCAGTAAATTTCTTTGTTTCTCCTCTGAAAGTCACAATCAGTGTAGCTGGTGAAGGCTATACATCTCCTTTGCCACATGGCAACAACCCCATTTTAAGCCTTCTACACACAGATAATACATTCCAAGTTATGATGCAATGCATTAAAAAAGAGGTGGGGTTCTAAGTAAACCAATAGCAGTGTTTAAATTTGTCACATTACTTTCTATAGGCCATTTTGAAACCCTTTTCTGCAGACATCATGGACGGGAGGAGCCTCACCATTTGATGCCTAAAAATTCAATAAAAAAAGTGTTTTTTTGAAGTTTTTCAACGGGAAAAAAAAATATACACTCAACAATAGGTTAGTTAAGTTCATTATCATGTAGTTTCTTGCACTGTAGTCGATCAATAAATAATAGAAAATGTTAAAAATGTGTACGTTGCCATATGGCAACACCGTACCATTATGGATTGCTAGCCTGGCATGTTGATAACATTTTGTATTTAGTTATAGGCCTACTTTGCAATTGCATTGGTGTACACTGATCTTCTATAGTCTATAAACTATAATAATGCACTTTGTGAGTCCTTTCCACATTGCAAATGATGATATTTGACACATCTTTCTTCCATTTACAGAATGAATGCAAATTTTTTTTATGGTACATCGCGGAAAAAGGCTGAACTAGCCCTCCCACTAGATGATAGTGAAGATGACAAAGAATTCAGTGACGAGGAAAATGAGCTGCTGGAAACACAGAGTGAGAGTGATGAAGACAGTGAGACGGATGAAGATTATGAGCCAGAGAATGAGGACAGTGGGGACAGTGAGGACAGAGACAGTGAGGGCAATGGAGACAGTGAGGAGAGGGAGGACAGTGAGGATGAAAGTGAAGTGACAGGTATTACCAGTAAGAGAGTGTAAAATGGGTAACACTTTACTTGACGCCTGTTCAGGCTACTGGGGATTGTTTATACTATAACATGAGTTTTAAAATAAATGTTACATACAATTTTAAACAAAACTCTGTTTTCATTACTTTCCATTATGGTACGGTGTTGCCATATGGCAATGAACCCTAAAAACTACTAAAAAAATAATATTTTTTGAAAATGTCTCTTCATTATGTTTACTTGGTCTATTTTAAGACAAAAAAACACCCCAAACATTTTTTTACCAACTGGGATCATAGTGCGTACCATAGAGGGTTATCATTTTTAAGCTTTCACATAAAAAACAATTAGACGTGTTAGACGTATACAAAAACACATTTACAAAACACAATTCAGCAACAAAAAAAGACACACACAAAAACACATTCATATACACCCATTTCATGAACATTGCAGCAATAAACCTAAGCTAACAGCAACTCAACTCAACTCAAAAAACAGCCCCGCCATCTTCTATCACAAATCAGTTTTCACATTTCCGTGGCAACCAGCCTGATTCTGACAGCTCAATTATGACTGATTAAATTATAATTCAATCAATTTAATCATAAAAAAACTAAAGAAAATAATAAAAAATAAAAATAAAAAAAAATATTTCTTTAATATCCTCCCTCATCCACCAGTGTCCATACCTGTTTATTGGTGCTCACAATCAGTTGCTGTGATCGGTCTCATCATCCATTGTTTTGCAGCGTTTTCACATAGTCTCCGCTGCCAAATGATCAGTAAATTTCTTTGTTTCTCCTCTGAAAGTCACAATCAGTGTAGCTGGTGAAGGCTATACATCTCCTTCTGACATTGCTCTCCTCAGGAGAGAGGTGGAGCTCAGCTGCTTTTGCCTCAAAATGGTACCCAGGTTTGGCTGTACCCATGTACCCATCTATAGGCTCTTTCAGTACATCAGCTTTTGCTAGTGGATTTATTACTCTGCTGCTGACAGACTTGACCAAGCTTATCAAGTAGTCAAGTAGCTTGAGTGGGTCTGCTTGTTCTCCCTCAGAAGCCTTGATAGCCAACTGTACCTCACTCAGCACTGACTTCAGAAGAGTCAAATATAGGACATTTTTGGCGCGTTTCCACTACATGTTACCGGCTCTACTCTACTCTACATGCCTTTTTTGGTTTTCCATTAGAACCCGGTATCACGCTTTTTTGGTGCCTGCTCTCCTGGGGTTCCAAAAAAAAACAAACAAACAGGGTACTATGAGATGCTAAAAGGTGACATGAAACACTGCAGACCACTGATTGGTCAGACAGAATCATCACTATGTCATTGCATCATCAATGAGCGGCATGCACGGAATACACTGAACAGAGCAAACAGCAAAGCTATTTTAGCAGCTGCATTTATATTTTCTATATACATTTTCTGCGCATAAAGGTTCCTTAAAAAATAGAAGTAATATGTCAGTGTTGTGTGTTGTCAATTCTGTTTCTATTCCTGCTGCGGCCATCTGTGCATGAAGCGGTGCTGCGGTCAAATTCCTACAATTATGTATTCACCTGAACTCCTCATCATCTGACAAAAGGGACAGAGAGAGAGAGACAGAGAGAGAGAGAGAGAGAGAGAGAGAGAGAGAGCTGTTACACACTTAATTCATGTGACATGTTTTAACATGGGGCTCCCCCGAAAGCCACTGTGTAGTTCAAACCCTGTGCGTATGTGTGTCGCATTGAAAGTGAGCGGCGCTATGACAACCAGATACACCAAGGCGGTTTTACTCAGAAAAGTACTCGATACCAAAGGTGAGTAGAGTAGAATAGAGTGGAGCCGGTACCATGTAGTAGATTGCACCATTAGAGGGTCATTGTACATGGTACAATGTTCACTGGTTTTGGTGATGCTTAAATGCAACTTCAGCTCCTCCCACTGGTCCAAAATGCGTGAAACTGCTGCTTTAATGGTAAGCCAACATGTGGCACACACTTTAGTTATTTGTAAGGGTTTCTCACCACCGTTAATGCTCTCATATATGACCTTGTAGGCCTCCCTGCACTTTGGAGACACTGAAACCAGTCGTAAGTCTCCCTTACCAAGTACTTCGCACTGCGGGGAACAGTGTCCTTGGGAGCATGGCTTACAGCAAGCTGCAGAGAGTGACAGACCCAACGAATGAGGACGAGCTCTTTCAGGCCACACTCCACCTTCAGCACGTATTGCACTCCATAGCTGATCCCAGTCATAATTCAGGCATTGTCTGTCCCTATGCCCAGGAGTTTTTCTTTTGTAAGACCACATTTCTCCAGGAATGCCAAAATAGCATGGGCTCCCTCACCTGAGGTCAGTGCTGGACGAAACTCGACCTCGAGGAGAAACCGCTGTTGGATCCAACCGTCATCAGGCGCTCTGGAGGGCTTCCCCGGGCTGGGCGCCCTCGCCACTCGAGTCCACCAGCACAGACACCAACCACCTTCTATGCACTTGTGCTTCTATGCTTTTTCATCACCATCACTCGCTGTTTCCCCGGTGCCACTGTCCCTATCATCCTGGACAAAGTCTTGGTTTTACTGCCCAGTCTTCAAACATCTGTCACTAAGATCATTGTCTATGAAGGGACAAATGATAAAGCAAGCCTGGAGTCTGAAGAATAACTTCAAACTCCTTTTTGATGTTTTCAAATATTGTGGCAAAAAGTGTATTTATCTCTGGCCCCATTCCCAACCTAGATCATGGTACAAAACTCTATAGCATGTATTTTATTGACAATTTTAACCTGTTCTGGAATCGACCCTCTCTTTTCAGAGGTGACAGCATCCACCCCAACAAGCAAGGCAGCCAGATGCTGTCAGGTAACCTTTAGTACACAGTGCAATCACTCCCACATGTCTGACTGTTTACATCTCTCCCTCACACCCTGGAACAACTCTCTTCCTCTATGTCACGGCCACAACCACATTAACATTGCCCTCATGGCAGCTCCCCCTACAGGTCCTTCCAGTCATTTAACTCCACATCACAGTCCCACAAGGATCCCCGTGTTAAATCACCACCACTACCCACTTCCCCTGCACCCCTTCCAGTCCTACATAGATCTGGCCCACCGTATCCCATAACAACCATCATTTCCCACCGATAATTCAGTTTTACACACTCAGTTCAAGCAATTTAGTTCTTAACTCTCTCTCTCTGCAGCCTCTCTCAGCCTCTGCCCTTCTGTGTAAGCCTGTAAATTTAGCCTTTTTCCGAGACTTGGCTAACTGAAGAAGACTGAAGTCCCCTCAAAGAAGCAATGCCCCCGATTTTACTTAATTTCATCAGCCACAGCTCTCTGGTAGGGGAGGGGGCATTGCTGTTATTTTTAGAAAAACTTTTTTATGCATTCCGATTTCTCATACTTCTTTAAGGTAATTTGATTATCTTGGTTTTATTGTAAATCCCACCCCATATATATATGTATATATATGTACATATCATAAATACCCTATATCCTGTGATAATTTTGATAATCTGCAGACCGTCCAGGTAGAACAATGTTTTTAACCTGGACTTTTCTGATCTTTTATCCCATTTTTTTTTTTTCAAAGTATGACAAGATTCTTATTTTGAATGATTTTAACATACACGTCTGCTGCCCTCCTCAGACCTTTACCACTGATTTTATGGATACCTTGGACTCTTTTATCCTCACTAAGGCAATTCAAGAGCTCACTCACTCTAAAGGTCACATCCTCGATTTAGTTCTGTACACCGGTCTCAGCCCCGGCTCTGTGTGCTTGATCACAAAGCTGTTTTATTAAATCTGGTTTTAACCCAACTGCCTTCTAACCCCAGCACACCTGTTCACCACCGTATTTTTAATTCCACGTCTAGAATTTCTCTGAGCTTTTTAATGCTGTCTCTTTCACTGCTTTTAACCCAACTTTTAGCACAGAGGAGCTGGTCTCTTGTTTTAATCACACAGTACCTGTCTGACTGTCCTGGACTCTTTTGCCCCATACATATTCAAAAATTCAAATGTAACAAGTCCCCCCCACCCCTTCTTTAATTTACTGATGCCTCGCTAGAATTGTGCGAGAAGTTTTTGCAGTTTTTTAGCCAAAGAATAAAATAATTATAAAAAATATATGGCATCAAATTATAAGCCCTGACCGTATTTTACCTTCCAGTAGGGACATTTTTAATTATTTTAGTTATTTTAAGCCCATCTCCTTGGGCTCTCTATCAGAAATCATCTCCCACATGAAACCAGCTACCTGCAGTCTTGATCCTTGAAATTTCTTTTTTTCTTTCTTTCTTTCTTTCTTTCTTTCTTTCTTTCTTTCTTTTGACACAGTTGGGCCCAGTATTTTATTGATCATCAATAGCTCCCCAACCCCTTTTAAAGAAAACCAATCTTGATCCCTCTGTTTTTAACAATTTTGGACCAATTTTTTAATTTCCGTTTTTATCTAAAGTTTTAGAAAAAGTAGTCTCCATCCAACTTTAAGCTTTTATATGTCAAAACAATATCTCTGAGAAATTTCAGTCAGGTTTTAGAGCTCTACACGGCACAGAAACTGCCCTCCTCAAGGTGACGAATGATCTTCTTTTAGCAGCAGACAGAGCGGAGAGCGCTATTTTAATTCTTTTAGACCTGTGCAGCTTATGACATAATAGATCATGCCATTTTAATGAACCATCTTTAATCTTGGGTAGGCATCAAGGACACTGCACTTGGTTTTATTCTTACCTTTTAAACAGAACCTTCTCGGCCACCATAGGTAATTTTTAATCCTCCACATCCAAAATTGCCTGTGGTGTACCGCAAGGTTCAGTTTTAGGTTAGTTTGCATAGCTCAAAATTACCTTCAGCTCAATCATACCAAATCGGAAGTAATACTGTTCTTGCCGCCAAACCCTACCACTCCCATCCTGAGTTCGCTTGGTCCCCTGTCCACTTACTTAAAGTCCACTGCCAGAAATTTAGGAGTAATAAATTATCCAAATTTAACTTCTAACTCATATGTCAATACAACTGTCCAATCCTGCTTCCTCCAGCTAAAAACAATTTCAAGAATTAAACATATACTTTCACACTCTGACCTGTAAAAAGTTATCCACACCTTCATCTTCTCCAGGCTTGATTTCTGTAACTCCCTCCTCTCTGGCATAAACTTGCCCAAAATGCAGCAGCTAGGCTTCTCACTGGTTTTAATAGACGACAGCACATCACCCCGATTCCCTCCATTGGCCCCCTGTTCATTTTAGAATTGATTTTAAGATTTTACTGATCACTTTTAAAGCTTGTCTGGGTCTGGCCCCAAGCTATATTATAGAAATGCTAACCCCATATGAGCCATGCCACGGCCTTAGATCCACGGAGTGGTGGGGGGGGGCTCTGGTCATTCTAGTCGAGGTTTATAACTAATAATGACCGTGCATTTGCCATCAGGGCCCCTCAGCAGTGGAATGACCTGCCTGAGGAGGTAAGGTTGGCAGATTTGGTGACTTCTTTTAAATCACTTCTTTTCAATCACTTCTTAAAACTCATTTTTAAAGACTCGCCTTTATGTGATTTTGTCTTTTAATTCTTTTAATTCATTTAATTTGTCTTTTAATTCATTTTTTTATCTTTTATTGTGTCTTTTAACTCTTCTTTTAATTTTAACTTCTAATTTATCTTATTACTTTCTCTGCCCTGATCCTGCTCATTATTACTATGGTTATTGTTATTTTTATTATTAATAGTTATTGTTATTATTATCACTTTTATTTTTATCGTTACTGTATTTTTCTAATATGTCCCTGCCTCAAACCTCTGACTTAATTCTGTCCCCACTCTTGTCTGCCCTTCTTTGAAATTATTGCATTACTTAAATTCTTTTAATTTCTGGGTCTTACAGCCTAGGCTTTGCCTTGTTTGTCGAAGCACTTTGTAAACGCGTTTTTAAAGGTGCTATATATATATATATATATAAAGTTATTATTATTATATTAAGTATTATATTAAGTATTGGGCGGCTGTGGCTCAGAGATAGAGTAGTTCAATCCCTAGCTCCTCCGGGCAACATGTCAAAGTATCCTTGGGCAAGATACTGAACCCCAAATTGCTCCCGATGCTGCGTCATCGGAATGTGAGTGTGAGTGTGTGTGAATTATTACTGAGTAGCAGGTGGCACCTTGTATGGTAGCCTCGGCCACCAGTGTGTGAATGTGTGTGTGAATGGGTGAATGTGACATGTAGTGTCGTCAGCCAGCAAGGTGAGGAGCGTTTGCACCTTCGTCGAGCAACCATGGCATGATCTCTCTGGTTGCCATTTTGGGAAAGAAAAAAAAAATGATATAAAACTGCAGCGCTACAATTTCTTTGAGGTTTGCATTGTTCAGGGTATTCCATGCGGGCCACGCATTGATGATGCAATGACTATTCTGTCTGACAAATCAGTGGTCTGCAGTGTTTCACGTCACCTTCTAGTACCTCAAAGTACCTGGTCTGCTTTTTTTGGAACCCCAGGAGAGTAGGTACCAGAAAGGGTGGTACTAGGTACCAGGTATTTTTTCCTAATGGAGACCAAAAAAGGCAAGTAGAGTAGAGTAGAGTAGAGTAGAGCTGGTACCATGTAGTGGAAACGCGTCATTAGGGAGCCAGTTTTCTCTAAATGTGTTCACAATTAAAACTAGAAAAAAAAGACAAGACAATGACGCAATTTTCTGCAGCTTGCACTTTAGTGGGATTATTTTAAAATTCACTAAACCAGTTTTGTAACCTCCTATTCCATTGTAGGTTAAATAATGTATCGGAGAGAGCGGTGTGATTTGAGCCTGTGGGGAAGTTGAGCCACCCTTTGTTTCTGGGCAACCATAGACAAAGTTAGTCATGTGACCACACATTTTTTAAGAGCAATACATTTTACTCACCCTGTGATGGAGAGAGGTACATAGCATAAGAGGTAAGCACATTTAAGTATAAAAAACAGATTTTTACCTTTCAAAGTGAATTTTTCATATTAAGAATCATGGTTCTTTTGCTTACAGACAAGTTTGAAAAAATTGTTTTAGTGCTATAGTAAGTTATAAAATGAGACTATACTGTTAGCATGATGCTAGCTCTAAACTGCTTGATGACTGCTTGATGATTTTTTGTAAAAAAAAAAAAAATATTAAAGCATTGATGTACTGTAATTTTACATTGTATTCTTACAATTTATGCCAGAAATGATGTGACATTTAGAATTTCAGATAAGAAGCCATCATGCCAGGCATCTATAAACGAAAGACAGACAGGGCTTCAGCTTCTCTTCTGGATTTGGACAGAGCAGTAGGAGAGGTACAGAAAAGAATGTCCATATGTCAGGTGCCAAGGTACTTTAAAGTAGAAAGAATGACTTGGAAGCGATACATGGATTTGAAACAAAAAGGAGAAGTCAAGACAACAGGGTACAAGAGAACAGGACATGCCAATCAAGTCTTCAATGAAAAAACTGAGACAGAATTTGCAGACCACATGAAAAATCTTGCTGCAATATTTCATGGTCTTAGTACCATGAAATGTCGTGAACTGGCATTTGAGTTGGCATGCCAAAATGACGGACATCTATTTAAGTTATACATTTATCTTGTTATGAAAATGTAGATGTAATGTAGAGTTGCTGTGTAAGCGTTAGTGAAAAGATCATTTAGGTAATCTACTTTTAATATTTTCTAGGACGTGGTTGGTTCAAGAATTTTAGGGTGTGCCACCATCTGTCATTACTCACTCCTGAAGCAACTTCTCTTAGAAGAGCTACTGCCTTCAACAGGCACAGTCTGGGGCAGTTCTTTGATAACCTCACCTAAGTCATTGACAGGTAACTTTATGACAGATAGAGTAGGTCTACCACATTAACTAACTCAATGGGCAACATCACTTTGTTTTAAGCTTCTCTAATAAACAGCACTTATTTTGTTACTACAGTGCAAAGGCCAAAGCAGATTGTAACAGAGATGAAGAAAAAGCAAGTGGGTTGTATAACATCTGCTGAAAGAGGGAGGGATCACTTTATCAGGGGAGCACCAACAGGATCCATAGGTCATGCAACAAAATCTGAATGGATGAATGAAGAAGCCTTTGTGATGTTCCTGGAGCACTTCATACATCACAGAAACTGCTCTTCTGATCACCCAGTTCTTTGATTCTTGATAATCACGAATCTCACATTTCACTGAAGGCTTTGAACACTGCAAAGGATAATGGTGTTGTTATGCTAACTCTGCCACCTCACACCTCCCATCGCTTACAACCCTTAGACAGAACAGTCTTCGGGCCACTAAAGACCTATTACAACTGAGCCTTGGATAAATGGATGTGTACAAACCCTGGTAAAACTGTCACAATATATGACATTCCAGGACTTGTGAACGAGGCATTTATGTCAGCAATGACGCCAAAGAACATCATCTCAAGATTCCAAGTGACAGGTATATTCCCTTTCAATGGGGATGATTTTGCTGATAAAGATTATGCCCTATCTAGGGTCGCAGACAGGCCAAACCCATCCAACAGTGCTGACTGTCCTGGACCATCAGCCCATGCCAATGAGCCATCCAACAGTGCTGACCCTCCTGGACCATCAGCCCATGTCATGAGTCTTGATTGCTCATCACCAAACTCAGACCCAAAGGACCTGCCTGCTACTCTGCCTGAACCACGTTCTCCATGTTCTCCAGAATTTCCTGCCAATTTGGGGTATGTGTCCCCAGAAGACATACTTCCATTTCCTAAAACCACAGCAGCTAAACCTAGAATGAAAAGGAAGAAGGTAAAAACAAGACTCTTGACCGACACACCAGAAAAACTAGAGCTGGAGAAGGCACATAATGAAAGCAAAAATAAAAAGACTAAAAAATAGAAGAAGACTGCAGCAAATAAAAGGGCACTAACAGGGTCAAAACAATCAAAAACAAGAAGAAATCTATTGTCTACAGTAGCACAGAAGAAACACATCTTATATTTGTCATATAGTCTATTTGTTCCACTTATGACCTTATGCCATGTCTGGAAATATTCAAAATATTTTTCTAGAATACTGACAGTATCTGTGGTATATTGGTGTGTGCCATTGCAAAAACAAATACAGTCTTAATTAGCTAATATGACTGGACTAGACCACGATCAGGGTGAGCAGGGGGCACAGTATCAGTACAGCCACAGCACGAGCACAACCAAAGGCAGGGTCACAGCACCAGCACAGCTATCACCACGGTCAGGCACAGTCATGGTTACGGCCAGGATCCAGGAAAACTAGGAGACAAGGGAGCAGGAGTGCTCCCAAGAGGCAACAGGATTAGCGTTGTGCAGTTCAACAGACCCAGGCTCTGTAATCACGAGCCCCAGGTAGTGACAGTACCACATGACTATCACAGATGTAAGGCTAAGCTAAACTACTGAGGCTAAGCTAAGCTTGCAAATGGCAATGCAGTTAACAGACATGCATGATTTTTAGATGGCGGCATTGAGAGAAGGAAAAGGAGCTCACTGTATCATAGGAAGGCCCCCTGGCAGGTTAAACCTATGTCAGCCTAATTATGGGCTGGTCCAGGCAACCTGAGCCAGCCCTAATTATAAGCTTTATCAAAGAGGAAGGTCTTAAGTCTACCCTTAAAAGTTGAAACAGTGTCTGCCTCCCTGACCGAAACTGGAAGATGGTTCCATAGGAGAGGAGCGTAACCCTGCATTGTCAGAGTGCAGTGATCTTGAGGGTTGGTAAGGAACTATGACCTGTGACAGATAGGATGGAGCATGACCATTTAGAGCTTTGTAAGTAAGGAGGAGGATTTTAAATTCAATCCTGGATTTCACAGGGTGCCAGTGCAAAGAAGCTAAAACAGGAGAAATATGATCCCTTTTCTTGCTTCCCGTTAAAACATGAGCAGCGGCGTTCTGCACCAGTTGGAGAGACTTAAGAGATTTGTTTGGGCAACCAAATAATAGAGAGTTACAGTAATCCAGCCTAGAGGTGACAAATGCATATACTAATTTTTCAGCATCTGTTTGGGACAGGATATGTCTAATTTTTGTGATGTTACGCAAGTGAAAGAAAGCCGTCCTTGAAATTTGTTTTATATGGGAGGCAAAAGATAAATCTTGATCAAATAAAACTCAGAGGTTCCGTACAGTAGTGCTAGAGGCCAAGGTAACGCCATCTAGAGAAATTACATTGTTGGAAAAGGAGCTTCTGTGGTGTTTGGGGCCGAGAACAATAACTTCAGTTTTGTCTGAATTCAACATTTGGAAATTACGGCTCATCCAGGCTTTTACATCCTTAAGACATGTTTGAAGTCTAGATAGCTGATCAGTTTCATCTGGTTTCATAGATAGATATAATTGCATATCGTCAGCATAACAATGGAAATTTATAGAGTGTTTTCTAATTATGTTGCCTAGAGGAAGCATATATAAAGTAACAAAGGATTGGTCCAGGCACAGACCCCTGTGGCAGTCCAAAGCAGACCTTAGTATGTGCGGAGGGTTGATCGTCGTATGGCCTTGCTGCCATATCCAGGCTATCTGTGTCCGGGGTCAGGTCAGGTAAGGGCAAGAGGTGATGGATTTTATCTCAAATAGTTATAATATCTCGAATAGTTATAAATGTCCAGAAGTTCAAAATGAAGATGCTGCAGCGTAAACAGTGCAGCTTTTTTGGATACCAGACCAAGCAGCTGATGGACAAACAAGTACCAGCACAAAGGTAAAAGCAGCAATAGGATCTTGTTAAGTTGTATGACTCTGTCATTGCTCACATTGACATGTGGTTTAATTTCTCACCGGAAGATGATGAAATTGAAAGCTATTGGACTCTATGAGGAACTCTTCTTCACTGACCTGGAGCAGGTGGTGGCTGCCCTGAAAATGACAGACTGTCAGTATAGATCAACTCTATGAGGAGTTTTGTGCCAGCCGGGAGGAAATACAGAAAGCCAGTCAGGAGACAACAAAAACCACCAGTGAGAAGTGGATGGCAGTTTTCCAAAACATAGGGAAAGCCAACTTGGTCAACATGTGCAGGATTGTCTCTTTTGTCCTTAGTGTGCCAGGTTCAAATGCCTTTGTTGAGAGGATCTTCTCGCTGATCACCATAAAATGGTCAGACTCCAGAAACAGATGCAGCACTGAGCTGATCAAAAATGAACTTTAAATATCTGTGAACTGTGACCTGTCATGTAAGGACTTCTCTCTGGCTGTGCAAAAGGACAAAGGCCTGCTTGAATCAGTTAGGGGCAGCAAAAAATATTCATGAAGAAAATATACTTGAGTGAGTCATGCATCGTTTTCCTCTTTGTATTTGAAGTGCTTTTATTCATTTGTTTTCATTTGAGTATTTATTTTGAGGATTATTAACATAACCTCATACATGCAACACCATACCCAGATAGCAGACCAACATTTAATCAACAATGAATAAGTGTTGATGTTGAAATTCAAAATTGATTTTTCATCAGGTTTGCATCCTGATATGTTATATCAATGACCAAAAATAGATCAAGACAGTCATAAAATCAATGTTAGCTTGACTAAAATTCAACTGCTTGTGCAATATCATATCATCATTGAAACACTGAAAAATCAATCATGCTTTATGTACAGCAGGATTCTATGCAGCTTGTCAGCAACAAGTCAGTTTCACTTTTAATCAGAGACCATTTGAGTCTACAATTCACATGATTTTGAAAACAAAAAACAATTAAAGTAATTAAGGCATCCTTAAAACAAACATTAATTCATCAGCCATTTTATTAATTAAGCTCCCACATCACATTTCCATATGAAAAACAGTAAACAGGAGAACAAAAGACTACAAAACATTACTAAATCCACATAAGACATCTAAAACCAACCAGGTAAGCCAAAGTTTGGCCATACTCTTCAAACTGGTGGCTGTTAGGAAGTGTCTCCACAACATCCCCCCAAGCTGTTCAGGAGCATAGCCATAGGCCTCCTTTTTATCTCCCCTCCACTGATTTAAGGCATCTGAAGAAGAAGAAAAAAACAGAATTTAGAACTGCATAATGTGTACTCTAGTGCCAGTTGTTTGTTTTGTATTGTTTGCATTCAATATATGTTCACCTCGGAGTTCTTTTACTTAAGACACTAGTTCAGCCAGTGTCTTAGTCCTTTTGGAAAAACAATTTCTTTTAAAGAAAAGCATATGGGAAAAAAAAAAAAAAGTCAGCAACATGTATACCTTAATGTTTTTTTCTAAGCTGCATTTTACTTTCCACTCTCAGTCTGATATCTAAATTTGTTTTAGTTGACTTCCTTTCACAGAAAAACAGATTGTAAATTTTTAAAATGCTTTCCTTTCATTATCTGCCTTGATTCGGGAGTTTCTTTTCTTTGACCTTTCAAAAGCAAAGAAATAAAAGTAAAAATAAGTAATAAGTATTCAACACCTGAAGCAGGCACTCAATGGAGAAATAAATATTATTACCATATGTGGGTAAGTCTTGGAAATTTCTGTTAAGCTTTTATCTTAGGAAGAGCTGGACTCAAAAATGCAGACCAGGAGGCAATGTTAAAGTGAAGGAGGAAAGATGGCTTATTGCAATAACCATAAAAAAATTCTGAAGAACTCCTGGTGAACCGCTCACAGCAGAAAGCTGGGAGCTGAGGCAGAGTGGGTTTCCAAAAGCTGGACATGGCTGGCAGGCAATCGAGTGACACGGAACTGCAAGCAGAAGAACAACAAGTTGAGGCACAGAGACAAAAAAATAGAGCATAAATCCACTGGATTCAGGGAGAGGCAAAACAAACTGGTGAATTGAGGTGAGGAGAGCTGGGCTCAAATATTGCAGAGCTGAGTGGTTGATGAGCTTGACTGATAACAGGTGTACAGTGGAGCAGGAGTGGAGCAGGCAGGCAATGAGGCTGATGAGAAGCAGGTGTTAGGCAGGAGAATGTGGAGAGAGTAGGTTAGCCACACCCAGCTTCAGACAGACAGAGGGGAAAACAGACAGACAAATAACATAAGAGAATGGGGAAGGGCAGACTCTAGGAACAACAGAGAGCAGATCCACACAATTTCCCCCTGATCGGCCTATGAGTAGGTAAAAAGAAGGGGAAAAGCATTGTACGTCAATGTCATTATCTTCTGTTTCAAGTTTTGAAACACAGCACTGGTTCAATGTGGGAAAATACTGACTGGGATGTAAAAAATATAGTCTAATCAATAAAATCGGAAAAGGGTAAACATAAGATCAGACATAGAATCTAGCTGAAGTATTTTCTTTACAAATTTGCCATATGCTAATGACAGAATATTATTATAATTTATTATAAAAACTCAGCAAGTCAGGATTATATCTATTCTGGATAGATCTGTCTACAGTTGAATGTTACAATATAACTCAGCAGCCAGTGTGGCGTCTACTTATATGTAGATGTATATATATGAAATCATAACTGTTTTCCTGCTCAAAAAATTGCTTTAGGAAAAAGCTAGACATGCAACTCTGCCAATACTCTAACTCCCAGCTGAAATAATAAAAATGCCTATTAATCTTCTAAGACACTTTATCACCAATAAGCCATACCAAAGAGTAAATGATTGTTAATAAAAAGTGAATTTGGTATTTACCAATGCTAGCGCTACAAAGCTAGGGTTAGAATTGTTACCTTACTAATGCTGGCGCAATATTATCAGTAAGACTATGATGAGCCATGATAAGCTAAGCTAATCATGCTAATAACTTCATCAGCAAGAAAAATAACTTACTTTGAATTTTTTCGGTTCCTCAAAAACCCTTCAATTGCTGCCATCTCTTGTCCAACTCCAGTCAATTTAACTAATTGCAGCCCCAAGGTCCCATACCCTTTCCCTCCATGACCGTGTTTGTCCACCGTCCTGCCAAATTAAGTCGCCAAGGGGGTCCAGAAAGTCGCTAGATATAGCGACAAAGTCGCCAAGTTGACAACACTGCCAAGCTCCTCTTTGGGGTAGACCTGGGGCTGAGAAGCACAGGACCCGCGGTGACAGGGCACCAGGAGGAATCGAAGACGGGCCCATGTCACAAAGAGGGTCAAAGTTCAAGTCACTAGTCTCTGCTGCTGTAACTGGCACTGATGACGCTGGCACTTCCTGGATGTGTCTTCTGTTTCTGCGGGCAAGCATGCCCTGCTCAATTTGTACAAAATAAGACCTGGGCTCTCGTGCCTTTGCCATGACCTTTGCAGGAGTTTTACAGCCTTTTTCTCCATCGAGCTTGATGATGACATGGCTGTAGTGCAGGTAATGGCGTCGGTCATAGAAGAAGTGATAGGCAGCTTTGGTCTACTGATCCTTAAGTCTGACAGTTTTGTAGTCTAATGGACTTGAATTCAGCTGCTTGGGTAGAATGGGAACGGTATTCCTTATCTGTCGACCAATCATAAGTTGGGCAGGGCTCAACCCAGTCGCAGTGATTGGTGTGGCTTGATAACTCATTAAAGCCAAGTGAGGATCTGGCTTGCGCAGAATCAGCTTTTCCTTGGCAACACTGTCTTCAGCAGCCCTGTCGGCCTGTGGGTAGTGTGGGCTGGATGTTCTATGTCCAAAATTGTATGCCTTACTGAATTCTGCTGAGGTGAATTAGGTACCATTGTCAGTTACCAGCTCCAATGGGATCCCCCACCTGAAAAACATGCTTTTCAAGCGAGTAATAACTTGCTGAGTGCTGATGGTTGGCAGGTGTGCAATCTCAATGTCACGTGAATAATAATCCACAGCAATGAGATATTGTTTACCGTCTTGTTCACAAATGTCAGCTGCAATTTTCTGCCATGAACCTTTTGGCAGTGGCGTGGTCATTAACGGCTCTCTTTTCTGTGTAGGTCTGTTTCTCAGGCAAAACTCACGTTTAGACCATCTCATTAATGTCTCTGCCAATCCCTGGCCACCACACTGACATATTAGCTCTCCTGCAGTACTTGGTAATGCCTTCATCATACAGAAGGAGTCCCTCGACTTCTGATAGATGAGCTCTGGTGACATGAAACTTGTGCAGTGTGTACAGTATTTGCGACACCTCTGTAGGCCAGCCCATGTTGGTGTATTGAGCAACAGCCTAAAGATCCGTGTCTTGGCTAGTAGCCTCTCTGATAGCATCCAGTCGATCAGCTTTTAATGTTTATGTGCTAATCAGATCATGGGATATCTATCTCTCTATACACACACACACACACACACACACACACACATACACACACACATACATACAATTATCAGGTAATCATATTGTAGTCACGACCAGAGAAATTAAATTAACAGAACCAAAAAGTGTTGTGCCCACAAAAATACAATAAAAGGTGGTGCCTTGTAATATTGCCCCGTGCATTATTTAACAGGTCAACTTTAAGTAAATACTACGTTCAATACCGTTTAATAACTGTCACTAGTGCTTCGCGCTGCTTACTGATAATCAGTTGTTTGAATACAGACTTTAGACTGTATATACAGTCTATGATACAAACACAGTAAAACGTCTATATTACATGTCTATATATTACAGCCAACAGCGTATGGATGTGTTATAAGATGGTACAAATTATGAATGCTGTGTCCCGCGGGTCCGATGTACGTTCATTTTATATCAGGAGAAATACCTCTATATTGGGAAAATGGCGCAAAATACATCTTTAGGACTTTATGTCTTAAATTATGCCAATTTAAAAATGCATTCTGAAAAGTTAATATGTCTCAAAAAAAAATATCCAATGATTTAAGGGCGTCTCTTTCCCAATGTTAAGCAAATGGGAAGAAGTCTTTCTGAGCCAGTGTGCATCAAGTGACAGTGTAATTCCACTTTCGGCCACTATAGCTGTGTCCCAATTCAGGGTCTGCATCCTTTGGAGGACACAGCCTACGCGGTCTATGGAGGCGACTCCTTCAGAGGCACCTCTGAAGACCGCATTAACGATTATTAATTGGGACAGATCATGGATGTATTATAAGGAAGTCTGGATATAACTGTGGGGCGGGGCCTCATTCATTCCTATGAGAGCTGCTCAGTGGCACATGAAGCAGAGAAAACTCTTTTTCCGGGTTTAGAAAAGTGTAAAATATCCGGATCTACTGGCCTATAGAGGATGCGTGGAAGTGATTAACGACAGCCGCAGCTGAGTGTACCCGAGCATTGACTTTGACTCACTGCCTCGCTCACACAGATAACCCGAGTGATTATCAGATAATGGTATATTTATCTCTCTCTCTCTCTCTACACATACACACACACACACAAATATACATACAACTCATCAGGGAATCATATCGTAATCACGACCGGAGAAATCAAATTAACAGAATCGGAATGTGTCGTGCCCATGAAAAGGTAATGAAAGGTGGTCCTTGTAATACTGCCCTGTGTTTTATCACACAGCTCAACTTTTAAAAATACTATGTTCAGTAACTTTCAGTAACTGTCTCTAGAGCTCCGCGCTGCTCACTGATAACCGGTAGTTTGAATACAGACCGCATATACGGTATATATATACGACTGTATATACGGTCTCTGACACAGACACGGTAAGACGTCCATATTACAGCTTTACAGCCAGCAGCGTATGGATGTGCTGTAAAATGGAAAAAATGATCAATTGTGATTAAAAACTGATGAATTACAGCAAAAATATCCGTTACTACGGCCGGTACGAAGCCTCTGCTGTCAGAAACTCTTAGAGTTACATGCGCGTTCACGCGGTAGAGTCCCGCGGCTCCGATGCGTGTTCATGTTATGTCTGGAGAAATGTCCGAATTCCAAATCTTGATTCGGAAAATAGTGCATTTTACATCTTTAGGACTTCAATTTTTTAATAATGGCTATAAAAAAATGCGTTCTGCAAAGTCAACATGTCTCAAAAAAATTTATCCAGTGATTTAAGGAGGTCTCTTTCCCAATGTTAACAAATGGAGAAAAGGCTTTCTAGGCCAGTGTACATCATGTGACGCAGTAGTTCCACTTTTAGCCACTATGTGAATTTTGCTTCAGAGGGTGGCGCACTTCCTGGAGGCTTGGGACAGTCTAGCCTTCGGAAGATTTCCTGGTTGTGTCACCAGATGTTCCCGCCCTTACCCCCACCTCACTTAATTCCTGCTGTCAAGGCTCGCCAGAGAGAGAGAGGGGGAGAGGGAGAGAAAAAGAGAGAGAGACCGAGGGAGGGAGAGAGAGAGAGAGAGGGGATACTAAAACAAAGAAATTATTTTATTTTTAAATTTATTTTTTTTATTTAAATTTTGCTGGAGGAGGAGGACAAGTGCCTCTGTCTGCGTTGGAAGCTGATTTTTCTCCGGGCAGTAGACCCTCCCTCAGCGGGCGGAGCACTCCTCTGCTGCGGGCAGCACAGCGGGGCTACAGCAGCGAGCTAGTATGCTAGGTGGCTACGTGTTAACATTACTAACGTCATGTATTATGAATGAAATTATGAGATTTTAATGTCCCTCTAAGTTTAACATATCTGGCGTTTGATTTTCAAATGAGTAAAAACCCACATTAAGTTAAATAAACGCTCCGATCTCCGCTCTGTGCCGCCATTATGAAAATTATTTTTGAGATCATTTTTAAGATCGCGGGCGTGCAACGAATCTTGGGAAAATCTTGGGAAGGCCGCGAAGGATAGTAGCGATGTGTCCTCCAAAAAGAGGGAAAAGAAAGCTGCATTTGTGGGCTGCGTAAGGAGGAGCCTCCGAATTGTGACCAAATGGGACAGCCTTCGCGCAGCGCTGTGACATAATCGGCCTTCGAATGCAGCCTCCGAAGGATGCAGACCCTGAAATGGACACATTCTGTTAATTTGATTTCTCCAGTCAAGATTACGATATGATTCCCTGATGAGTTGTGTGTGTGTGTGTGTAAAGAGAGATAGATATACCATTATCTGATAATCACGTAAATATTAAAACCGGCAGCACTGCTGGCGTTATACCGCCGATTAGCTGCTGTTGCTAATAAGCTAAGCTACTACGAGAGCAATGCTCATGCACCGGCGCTGTTTGCTTCGAGCACTCGGGTCATCTGAGTGAGTGAGCCAGTAAGTCGAAGTCAATGCTCGGTTACACTTGGCCGCGTTCGGGTATCGTTTCACTTCTATGCATGCTCTATGGGCCAGTAGATCCGGGGATTTGACACTTTTCTAAACCCGGAAAAAGAGTTTTCTCTGCTTCATGCGCCACTGAGCAGCTCTCATAGGAATGAATGAGGCCCCCCCCCCCCACGGCTGTATCCAGACTTCCTTATAATACATCCATGGTCTCGGGAGCCTACAGTGACATCTAGTGGTGTAACATATATATCCCTAACAGGTTAACGTCACATCTATAGTATATTATTTTATGGTAATCCACTAATGAAAAGTGATGTCGTAAGGTCATAACATTAGGAGGTTTTACACCTCTGAGGAGCATTAATGTGCTCACTATCGCACCAATGAAAGGGCGAATCCACGGATCATCCAATTTGACAGTTGGGTATGAAGACCAGAAATCAATACAAATTCAATCTTGACATCTCAACATTGAAACAGCAAAGAATTATCAACATGGAATCAATGTTATTTATCCTTTAAAATTCAAACTCAACCAAAATGATGATTCTGATGGAATTTCAACATTGAATCAATGTCACCTTTCTATCTGGGTACCCACATTTTAAAACATCTACATATCAATATCTATTCTGAGTATTTGAAATATTCTGGGACTCATTTTCTGCAGTATACTATTTTCATACCAGCTGTAATAGATAATAAATTTAAAAAAATAAATTCAAATTTTCTAGTCCCTCAATATTGTGGGTTTTTTTTCTCATGGTACTGTTGAACATGGTATCAAGTATCAATATTTTTCAAAGTACTGTAGTGAGATAAAAAATTCCAGCATTGTAACAACACTAATATTCACACTGTGTGGCACTGAGCACTGGTCAAAACCTTCTGTACCTTATTTGGTTGTGAGAATGTTGCCAATCCTAACAGGGAGGACAACTGGCAGTGATCAACTTACACATACTACATAAAACGTAGGTTTATGTTTTCTTGTTCTGGCCACTTATGGATGGATGCAATTCATATTAACATCAGCTCAGTTAGTTGACTCTTTTGTATAACCAAAGTTATTTCAATGGCATCAATGTTACCTAGCTAGCATTTGCAGCTAGTTGGTTAAGTTAGGCTAATGCTAACACATATTGTATTGTTCATCAGAAGTGGTGTGAAAGTCCAAAACATTGTTTGCTAGAAGTCACTAGATTATGTCATTAACTCATGTGCATATGAAATTTTGAGAGAGGCAAAACTTATAAAAAAGGCTGTCCATGTAGTTGCTGTCCATGTAACTAACTATTTATGTATTTACAAGCTTTTTTTTAGTGACCTAATGAATAGAGCAAAACAAAACGTACGTTTGTAGCTTATATTTGGCTAGAGGAGGAGAGGGACAAGAAACTGAGTGTGAGTGAGACTGACTGAAACTATGGCTGTGTTCGAAATCATCCACTCATTCACTCACTCCCTATCCACTACATCGTGTACATGATGTAGTGAACTACATCATATACATGATGTAGGGAACGACGGGAGGAGAATTCGGACACTGCACGGTAATTTCCTGAACGTGGTTGCGTCAGCAGATGCGCCAGGTATTGCTGTGACGTAAGCGGACGCGCCGAGAATCATGTAAACACACCGGACCGGTTGGGAGCAGTCAAAAGATGTGATTCTTCATGGTGGTTTGTTTCTTGGTCAATAAACTGTTGAAATATCAATGGTGTGTGAGTCTGGAGTTGTCAACTACTGTTTGGTGTCCTCATTATAAGCTGTAACAGATTGTGCACGAGCCAGTGCGTTCGATCTAGTGGCAAAGTAACGTCTCTGCCAGTAGCAATTTAGCTCGTAGGCTACCGGCTATTTTCTGTTGAAAACAGTTGCCTCACAGTTGTTACTTGATGAAAAATGGTACCCGCTGTTGTTTGGATGCTGCTCACCCAACTCCTGCTTCTCAGGCATCGACGAAGACGAAGGCAACAGCATCTTAGGCATGTAAGGCACTATTTGTTGATTCGCCGACGTCAACTGGTAAATAACGGCAATACACCTTAGCTAACATGCTAACTGATATAGGGAAACCTATTAGCACAAATAATGTTCTTACACGATTTAGTGAATGACCACGGAATGAAACAAACTAATTTAATATGTGAAACATATGAAACACAATCAGGTGTGAAAGGCAATCATGGCAGAAATATAAGTTTTCTTTTTGCTTTAATTGAACTTCAATTAGTTTCAACCAGTTATTATATAACTCACCAACTACATAGGTTATCATGTTTGATTTATCAGTTCAAGTAATTGTAACAATAAAACAAAATAATGGAATAGGTAGTCATCTGGTTATTCAACTATAAATACCTGTAGCAGCCCTAATTTCTGTACCCTCAAACACTAAAAAATACAAATGTAATGTTCAATCAGGAATGACAAATATGAATTCTGAAATTTCTTTTATTGATGAATATGCACCACTAGAATGTATGCTGAAGGTCACATAGAAAGGCAGGAATCAGGAGAACACTCTTCCCTGCCCAAGGGACTCCTTCAGGGAGCTGGAGATGTCAGCAACTGTAAAACACAATACAAGACACCATTGTGAGAACAGAAACAGAATGTCAAATGTGTGTACTTAACACTTAGGTTTACACTAACTGGATATCACTAATGAGTCAAGTGTAAGGAAAACGTTGATGTGGTAGATGTAGAATGTCCAGATTTAATATTAAAACCCAGTCTCTTGGTGCCATGTCCTAAATTAAACAGCAAGTCCGTTAGTTTGACAACTTTTTTGTGAAATCTAGGGTCTGTGTCTGAGGAAGAATCTCATGCAGTAAGAGTTGAATCAGATTCAGTTAGAAAATTCACAAATTGTGCAATATAGCTTGAGGATGAAAAAGTATCAAAACCACATTGAACAGTGGGGTCAGAATTAAAGGAGATTTTTTGACCCTCCAATAGAATACAAATCACTCTTGTGGACCTCATCCTGCAAAGCTTTTTATTTATAGAGCTCCCTCCAGTTGTTCCAAGGGTGAAGGGCTTCTTTAGGAGCTGTGTGTTTAGGATGAAGAGAAATATGTTTTAATGTCTTCTTGATTGAAATTAAATTATATTTAATTTGTGACATATAATCTGTTAAGATTATACATTAAATAGTGAAATAATGTTCATTTTAGCTGGAACCCCAGACCTACTGCAATCTCAACATTACCATGCCAGTACTTCGCCTGTATCTGGACGAGGAAGCGAACCTGAAGCCTGACTATTGGCTCTCCAGGGCTTCGCTGGAGAACGTGATAGCAGCCACAAGCAGCCAGCAGGATCACGGATGGGGCCACTACCTCGAGGTGCTGGTTTTTGTGTTTTGGTTGGCGAGCGCCACCTCATACCGTGTTGTGTCCCGGAGCTTTGGCATTCCTCGCACCACCGTACACGATATGGTACACAAAGTGTCCAGAAAGCTGCTAAAAATTTTAAAGAGAGTTATTCATCTGCCTTCTGCTGCCGAGCTGGAGGATATGGGCAATGAAATCGCCCGTCTTGCTGGTTCCCCTGCTTTCTCCAGGGCAGTGGGCAGCATAGATGGGTGCCACATCAGGATTAAACCCCCATCCCTGGATGCCCAGTGTTACCTGAACCGGAAGCTGTTTCCATCTATCCAGCTGCAGGCGGTGTGCGACCACAGAGGCAGGTACCTGGACATCTTCGCAGGGTACCCTGGGTCCGTCCACGACTCCAGGGTCTTGAAGAATAGCCCGCTATATACAGGCCAGCTATATCCACCCCAAGGCTTTTTTATCCTTGGGGATGGTGGGTACCCCTGTCTGTCTGCTCCCATTGGCCTCATTACACCCTATAAAGAGCCAGTCCACCAACCAACGGCCAGGTGCTTCAATTACCACCATGCCAAGGCGAGATCCATCGTGGAGAGGTCCTTTGGGAGCATGAAGACCCGATGGAGGACAATATTCTTCAAGGCTCTGGAGGTTAAACCAACATTTGCCCCCGATGTCATCGCCTGCTGTGCCATCCTCCACAATGTTTGCCTTTCCAACGGTGACATTGTGGAGCCAGCAGAGGAGGTCCTCAGGCCGGATGACGATGCTGGAGACCAACACCAACACCAGGACCAGCAAAGTGGGGAGCGAATTCGGGAGCTGTTGATGGCAGCTGTCTCTGCTCCTGATGGGCGAGTGCCGGCTCTGGAGGACCATGACTACATGTAGATAGGACAACATTACGTTAATACAGATTTGTAAATATATTAGAGGTCAAGGTTGATTCATTTATTCAGTCATGATTCACATTTCACATAACTGTTGTAGGGTAGTTTCTGTAGTAGTTTTTTTTTATAAGTGACTATATATTTATTCAGTCATGATTCACATTTCACATAACTGTTGTAGGGTAGTTTCTGTAGTAGGTTTTTTATAAGTGACTATATATTTATTTAGTCATGATTCACATTTCACATAATTGTTGTAGGGTAGTTTCTGTAGTAGGCTTTTTATAAGTGACTATTTATTTAGTGATGATTCACATTTCACATAACTGTTGTAGGGTAGTTTCTGTAGTAGGTTTTTTTATAAGTGACTATATATTTATTCAGTCATGATTCACATTTCACATAATTGACATAATTCACATAATAAAACTGTCAAATTCAGTAAGGAACAAAATTATACAGTCACTCAAATTTGTTTGCTTACTCCCATCCATGCAGAGCCGCATTTCTTCGGCCGGAGAACAGCTGGTTGTGCTTAACACGAAGCTTAATAAGCTTCTCAACATCTTCATCAGTCCCTTGGAACAAGAAACAGAAAAGCATTTATTTTTCTAACACACCGCCAATTGGGAAAAGAGAACAAAACGCTATGATCAGATGTGAGCGGGTGTGCGGGTGTCTGCTCCTAGCTAGAGCTGCAACTACCGGCAAGCCCTAGCATTAGCCTTAGCGTTAGCGTTAGCTCGCAGATACAAATAACAAACCGGATGCTTCTCCACCAACAAATCCGCTCGTTATGACAATTCGCAACCCTTAAAAGGCATAAAACCACGCCACTAAAGTATTACACGCATCAAATGTGTATATTGTAATGTTACTTACATTTATATACAAAAGCGGCGGTTGGTGCGGCGGCCATCGTCTCCTTCTTCTCCTTTTCCAAAACACGACCGCATTGCATTGTGGGATACGGAGCACAAAGTAGTGTACATTGCTTGTTCACTCAATTTTGCGGTGCATTGTGTACATAGTGGATGAAATTAATCACGGAGAATTCGAACAACACTACAAAATGGCGAACACACTATATAGTGCACTACATCCGTGATAGGGGGTGATTTCGAACACAACCAAAGAGAACTGTGTGAGGGATTTTGGGGTGTGAAACTAAAAAAGAGTGAATATTTAAACAAAAATGTTACGTCTCTGCTGTAACCGTACAAAATCATCATCTGTGATTGGTCGTAAGCTGCACACGCATGATTCATTTGCAGGGCAGGCAGCTCTCAGAGCGGTAACGGAGTCCACTGCAGGTTGGGACTGCAGGGCTGCTGGTCAGACTGGCTGCATGAGTGCTGTGTGAGTGGTGAGGAGGATATGGCAGCCGCCCTCGCTGTACTTGGTTCTCGTGAGCTTGGTTGTAATGTGAACTGTGGAGCAGGATGTGTTAGATGCTTTTTGCTGAAGCTTTGTCAATACAAGTCGCTAAATTTGCTTTGTCAACACAGTCATTCCCCAAATTACCAGAAAAAAGTCGCTAGATTTGTCGCTGGTAACTTTTGAGAAATTAAGTCGCCAAGGGGGTTTGGAAAGTTGCTAGATATAGCGATAAAGTCACCAAGTTGGCAACACTTCACAGAAGGGGGGTGTCCTGCTCAGAGCATGTATGGGTGTTGGCATTGAAGCAGAGAAGAAATTAGCAGTAAAGTTGTTTAATGGTAGTAAATGCTCCGGTGAGAGTTCAGTCATCTATGAACAAAAAAGGCATACATCCATCACAATAAATTGAATCACTCAAAGTCGGAATAAACACACCCAGATAATTTGGCCAAGGTGTTCTGCACCTCCCTTGGTGGTTAGGGATAGGGACTGTTCATTATTTACGAGGGGAGAAGGGCTTCAGCAAAATGGGTCAGGCATTTTAAAAAAATTAAGCATGGCAATGGGTGAATGTGGCAATGTAGTGTAAAAGCACTTTGAGTGGTCAATAAGACTAGAAAAGCAGTACAGTCCATTTACCATTTACCAGTATATCCTCATTAGATAGGACTAATATAACTTTCGTAAAATTTTAAAATTTCTAGATAGCAAAAATCACCAGTGTTTGGACTTCAGACATGGTTACTGGTCATATCTTTACCATATCCTGAACTCCAGAGTCTCGTATGAAATGGTCCCATACCAGGGGTTGATATGCTCTGAACATGAAATATGTGACTCTCATGATCGTAGAGTACCTACCATGTACATGATCATATTTGGATCATATCTTGGAATATTCAAGTAATAATATCTCTGGATTCTTGGGGTTTTTGTGGAGTGAATACACGCAAAATTGGAGCAAAGTGACACAAAATGCCTTTGAAGAGACACTAAACAACTTCTTAAAGAGACACGACTACTGCAAAGACACATTGTAACCACAAACAGGCACAAGGCAACCAAAAAGACACAAAATTATCTCAGTGACACAAAACAACCAGACTCACAAAATGTCCACAAAGAGACACTAATGATTACAGAGACACAATGCCCACAAAGAGACAAAAAAAACACACAAAAACACACTAAAGCGACAAAACACCAAAAAAGAACAGAGACACAAAACAACCTCAGAGACACATAATTATCTCAAAGATACTCGTGGCAACCACTAAACACACAAACTCAAAAAGTCACAAAATTACCACAAAGAGAGAGAGAGAGAGACGAAAAAAACTTCTGAGACACATAATGACTTTAAAGAGACACAAAATGACTACAAAAAGACAAAAATAAACAAAAAAACACAAAAAGCCCAAAATACTACAAAGAGACACAACATAACAAAAAACAACAACAACAGAGACACAAGCAACCACAAAACAACCGTAGAAGACACAAAGTTAACCCGAAAAGGAAACAATTAGAAAGAGATGCTAAACAACAACAGAAAGTTAGATTTATGTTCAGGGGCCCACACAACCTGCCTATAATCACTGTGCCCAATAAAACCAAAATATTCGTGACAAAGTTTTACCATATGAAATGTATGTTTGCCTTACAAATGTATAATTATTCACATCTGACAGTAAGTAGAATGTCCAATTAATTTATTAATTTTGTTGGGAATCTGGATCAACTGGAAAAACCCATGGAGTTGAAAGGAAAAATCAGTAATGTTAAAACAATTTTTGGGGGGTTGTTTTTTGTGGAAACTGGAGTACCCAGAGAAAAAACACATGGGTCATTTGTGAAGATGTCAAGGTGATTTTTTTTGTGGATTTGCCAGGAAACGGGAGCTCCTGGAGAAAACCAACATAGGCTCAGGCCCACTCAGCCATTATTTGGGAAGAAGTCTTTTCGGGGGGAGATTCAGAAGGATTTCCAGCAGGTCTACGTGGATCCTGTTGACAAAGATACTTTTTCTTTCTTGGTTGAGACATTTACTGTCTGTTGGACACATTTGGTCAGGATAAACTAGGGAGTGATGATCCATCACTTCACCACCAAACTCAAGAACAGTCTTGGCTACCCAATAGCTGACTTACCTTCGGTCATTTTTGATGTTCTGTCCACGTCTTCACTTCCAGTCTGCTAATGCTGGAGAACACAACCCTTATAAAAGGTATATCTTTTTGGAGGTCTGTTCTGTTAGGTCTTTCATCATGGTGGCCGCTATTTCCACAGAAGGCATCGACCCCAGGTCGGCACTACCTGCGTGAATGACCAAGGTGTCTGGGGTACTAAGAGTTTCCTCTGTCTCTGCATAAAAACGGGAAAGGATATCACTCCGGCACATGCCCTCTTTGCCCAACCACTTAACTTTGGCATTGAGATCTAAATTCTCCCCGAAGTAGTGATGTGCGGCGAACTCCCCAGCTGTTTGATGTAGGTCGAGCTAATTATCCAAATCTTGGAGGTGGTGTTGCTGGGACCCATGTATTTTGATGTCTTTTCGAGGGTTTTTGACTTTGTCCCATTTCCTTGTCTTTCTTTCCCTGGAGGAGATCTCAGTGTCTCATCTGTTGCTCATTGGCTCTTTAGCATAGGTCCTCTTTTTTGATACCAGAGGCTTAGCTAGGCAGGTCCTTTTTGGGCTGGAGATCTCATTGTCTCGCTTGTTGTCTATTGACTCTTTGGCATAGGTCCTCTTTCTTGATTGGGAGGCCTAGCTGGGAGTATCTCCCTACTTTCCGTTTTTGGGGAGGAGATTTCTTCGGTGCTTTTGCAGCCCTTCACATCTTTAGGGGAAGGACTTTTTAGTCAATCTTCACAGACTTTCATCATCTTCCTTTCTGGGGAAGATAAGTCTGGGTATTCTCTGCCTCCCTCTGACATTTTACAATTCACAGTTTTCATGTGACATCACGGCCTCATAGGAACACCCCCCGGGTGGGCAAAACAATGCTGTCTTCCACTGCACGCCTACTTAGGAGGTGATTTTCGAACCTAAACTGTTAATTTTGCCCTCTGTTAAAAATGCCGAATAGTTGTGCAGTTGGGTGTACTAATCGACAAGGAGACAAACATGGGTTGTGCTTTTACCATATCCCATCTGAAAAAGAGAACTTGGAATGTGTCCAGGAATGTAGTCTGGGCTGGCAGCCTTGTTTATAATCACTTTCAGCAGGAGTTTTTTCACATCTGCTTGAGGTCAAGTAGACTTCACAGCTGAGTCTATATTGAGGAGGCCAAAGCGAGAATAAAAAGTGTTCAGCTCGTCCAGCAGCGTGGCCTTGCACAAGATGGGGGCACTCCTACTTGTGAAACCTTTGACATTTTGAATTACCTGCCACATATCTTTAGTGCTGTTGCTGTTGAGGTCTCTCTCCAGTCTCTGCTGGTGTCTCCTCTCAGACTCCTTGATGGTAGCTCTCAGTCATGCTCTGAAAAGAGCCCTCACCTCCCCATTCATCCAGGCTTTCTGGTTGGGGATTGAAATCACTGTTTACCACGTCAACACATTTGCTGATATATGATGTCACAGAAGATGCATATTCTTCAAGACTGATCTTGTTATCTTGAGTGGCAGCATCTTTAAACGTTTACCAATCTTTGCAGTAAAAACAGTCCTGTAGAGCTACTGTGGCTTTATCTTTCCACACTTTAACAGTTTTAACTGATTGGTTTGACCCTTTTTATCAGCTGTTCCAGGTGGACCCTTATCAAACCTATGAACTTTCAGGCAGATTGGACAATGTACACCACAGTTACAACAATTTTCTGGTTTAGGGCGAAACATTCAATTCAGTGCGCCACCGGCAAAAAATTAAAAAGTTTTGCGCGACTTGGCCACACCAAATATGAAGTCAACTGGATTAATCCTGTAGGACGAATACGCAATAGAACAAGGGGTGGAAATTGCCAACAATGAGCACAAAATCCAAAATGGCCTACTTCCATTTGGGTTTTGGGGGTGGTTCCATGAGGCTTTTTTGTGCATCTTGGCATCATACATGAGTGTACTGAAATTTGTAATTGTATGTGAAATTGGCCATTGGGGCTACACGTTGGAATTACGTTGGAAATACGGAGCTATCCAAGTGCAGATATATTTGTATTTGTCAGGAATGCAGACATTATTCAGAATAATACGCAATGCATCTTTGAAGGATCCTATCGTTACACTGTCAGAAGTAATATGTAAAATTTGTACCTTTAGAGATCCAACAGCTTATCACTGGAGCAACAGTCAAAAACCAGGCTTTAACACATTCAATAATCCAAATTTTCTTTACATAATATAGCAGTTACATTTGTTTTCTCACTTTCAAAATTGCACATATAATTTCAAGTAATCATACAATTATGGGCGTTTACATTAGAACTTAGGTAACACATACCATCGAAAAAACATTTTCTATCAACACAGAATTTCAGAGTCACTTAGCATTCTTCAGAGTAATGTCACAAATCATTTATTCGTATATACTTTCTTCCTGTTTAAGTTACACTTCCCAGACAGTATCAGTAAATCTCATTATGATAGCAGTACAACACATTTTTTCTCTTCTCTCCTTTTTCCTTTCATATTTTCTTTTTGCATCATACATATTAATGTATAACAGTGAGTTTTACATAATAATATAAAATACATTAATGCAGCATGACATGTTCTATTAAATATCCAACACATAAATGTATTTACTTATTTCGTTACAACTTTCTGACCTCTAAATGTGATGAAGAAGAAGTTTAGACTTACAGTGTTCCTTTAACATGTTTGAAGATCTGCTGAACAGCTGCTGAAGTGTTTTCAAAAACTTATTAGACAATATCAACTCTCTCACTTCAGGACATTCAAAAACACTGAACCCATTTTCTTGAAGATGATAAATAATCAAAGATTTTGTAACTCTCTCTGCCCTTGCTTCAGAGTATATTTTTGGCTGACAGGAATCTCCCTTCTGCTAGCTTGACCATCCTCTGCAGACAAAGCCCTCTTTCCAGCACTGGCACAAGTTCACCACAGGTGACAGACAGATCCTGTCAACCTCATTGCACAACTGAAAAGAGTTAATAGAGAGAGAAAAAAACTTGTTACTCATTTCACCACATCATCTAAATATTGAAGAATAGATTAGTGCAACAGAGTGTTTATAACAACATCAAATGTGCGCTCTGAATTTCTTCAGTACATCCACAAGACAACTGTAAACATACTTCTTGGAATGGAACTTTAATGTTTTCTACTATGGGTCAGCTTCTAGCTCACCTGCTAGAGTGTGCGCCCCATATGCTTAGGCCTCTGCAGCTGCCCGGGTTCAATTCCAGCCCGTGGCCCTCTGCTACATGTCATTCCTCCTCTCTCCCATATTTCCTGTCATTCCTGTCATTCTACAGCTGTCCTATCAATAAAGGGTAAAATAACCTTTAAAAAAAATTCAACTATGATTATATGCAACTCTTCATGTTAACTGTCTGAAGTACATTAGTTAATCAATGGAGTGACACTATAGTAAACATATGAGCTACTTCTTAAATGTTTCATCAGTAAAATTAACAAAACACATAATTGTGATTTTAACTTTTTAGAATTTCGTTGTCAATTATAATAAAAAAAGCAACATCCTTTGACAGACAGGTTGTCTGACAGGTTTTCCATGTAATCTGTCAGGCCACACTGTTTCTCCATCTACTTCATGACCTAAAAAGATTGGTCATACACAGACACACAAGAAAGATAGACAGCAATGAGTAATTTTTCTGAACAAAAAAATAGGTATTAAGTGACTAAAAACGTGCTTGCGCTTCAGAGGTTTTACATTACCGTTCGGTGCATGTCTACAAACTGAATGTGAGTGCAGCTGTGTGCACTAAGGCACGACTGTTCGTGCCAGTTAACTGTTACAGTGCTATTACAAATGACAATAAACAGGCTGCACCACCACAATGTTGACATTACCCGGACAACAGTACAAAAGGCACAGCACACAGAAATAGCTGTTTTCATGTGTAGGCTCATGGTACTTATATGAATGTGACTGCTTCGTGGAAATGAGGCTTATACACCAGAGCTTCACTCAACCAAGCTAACATTAGCTAACAACTAAAAATCTGACCAACTAAAACCCAATTAAGAACTTAAACACAGTGACAGAGTGAATTAATAGCACAGGTAACGTTAGCAATCTTTTTGTTACATTTTGTTTTTTTATGTTACATTAACATTAGCTAGTAAGAAAAAAAGGCTAAAGTAACTGTTAAGTAACTAAAGTTAACGTTAGCTATCTATTGTAACGTTAGCTACTAGCATAACTTTAGCTAATGTAACTTTAGCTACAAGTAACATTAGCTACTAGTGTAAATTAAGCTAACGTAACTTCAGCTTCAGGTAGCGTAACTTTAGCTTATGTATACAGTTAAAGTCACGGTAGCTACCTAGGAAGCAAGCTGTTTGGTTCAACTCAATTAAGGTTAGTCAAAAGCTTTAAATATAACATATAGCAGACCTTTCGGTTAGGTTCATTCAGTTTCCACAAAAGTTAAATGCCACACTATAATTTTCAAAGTCAGCCTGACATTACCTCAGTCTCCGTGCCTCTTCTTCTGTCAGGTTCATGTCTGACTCCTCCACCTCCGGAGGAGCTCCTCTGTTGAAAGCATGGATTATAAATCTGGATACAGCCATGGGGACGGGACCTCGTTCATTCCTATGAGACCTGCTCAGTGAAAACTCTTTTCCCGGGTTTCGAAAAGTGTAAAATACACGGATCTACTGGCCTATAGAGCATGTGTAGTAGAGATTAATGGCAGCCAAACGCGGCCGTGTGTGGCAGAGTGCGGCTGAGTTTACCTGAGCACTGACTCCGACTCACTGGCTCGCTCACACAGATGCTTGTAGCAACCAGCGCTCGTTCACGGGCATTCCTCTAAACTTAGCTTATTAGCAACAGCCGCTAAACGACGGTATAATGACAGCAGTGTTGTCTATTTCAAAATTTACGTGATAACCAGATAATTGGATATTTATCGCTCCATACACACACACACAAATATACATACAGCTTATCAGGGTATCATATCGTAAGCACGACCGGAGAAATGAAATTAACAGAATGAAAAAGTGTGGTGCCTTGTAACATTACCCCGTGTATTATTACACAGCTCAACTTTAAATAAATACTACATTCAGTACCATTTAATAACTTTCCTAGTGCTCCACGCTGATAACCGGTTGATTGAATACAGACTGTAGACTGTATATACAGTCTCTGACACAGGCACGGTAAGATATCCATATTACAGGCTTTACAGCCAACAGCGTATGGATGTGTTGTAAGATGGTAAAAATGATGGATTATTTTTCAAAAATATCCATTACTACAGCTGGCACGAAGCCTGTGTTGCATCAGGGACTCCAAGAGTTACATGTGCATGCATGTAGTGGAGTCCCACAGGTCTAATGCGCGTTCATTTTATGTCTGGAGAAATACCTTTGTATTCTGAAAATGGTACATTTTACGTTTTTAGGATTTTTTTTTTCTTTTAAATAGTGGTTATTTAAAAATGCATTCTAAAAAGTCAACATGTCTCAAAAAAATTATCCAGCAATTTAAGGAGGTCTCTTTCCCAATGTTAAGCAAATGGGGAAAAGTCTTTCTGGGCCAGTGTGCATCACGTGACGCTGTAATTCCACTTTCGGCTAGTATGTAAATTTTGCATCAGAGTGTGGCGCACTTCCTGGGGGTTTGGTTGAAAGCCCCTCATCAATTCAGGGGCTCCACCCTCCAATTTGTGCGGCAAGTGTGGGACAGTGACCATTGAATGACGCAGTGACTGCGTGCACTGCCATTACAGCTAATTGGCATCTCCCTCCCCCATTCAAATATCCACAGTCATAGTTCAGAGGTGGAAATGTAGCCCTATTGCTCCTCAGAGTTTATCCAGCCTAATGGCAGACCTAATGGCAGACCTACAGGGTATAAAAGTGATATAAGTGGGTTTTTTTTAATGTTTTTTTTTAAGAAATCCAATGTTCTGTTCACTACATTGCTTTCCTAAGTTCACTAGCATTATTAAAATAGGCCCTTTTCCCCACCACCAGAACCTAGGCTTAGATAAAATAATAATAATAATAATAATAATAACAATAATAATAATGACAACAATTATTTATAGATACACGAACTGAACTTTTCCATGCCCAATTACCATCCATTTTGGTCCCAGACTGACATCTATATGTATGACTGGTATATAGAATATGTATACCAACAATATCCAGAAGCATATGTGAGCGATGAGATATTTTCCAGATATCTATGGATATGTGAAAGATAAAATTGTATACCACTGGATCTTTCAGGCTAGCGGTAAGTTCCTTTGTCTTTGTAAGATTTTTGGGGTAAGGGACACCTAAACTTGTATTTCTAACAGATTATACTTTGGATAAATATTACAACATTAGCATCTTTGACAATTACTTTATTGTTAAACATGTAATCCCTAACATACTTAAGATCTGTACTCGATCATAGATGATCAGATTTTTTGGTCAGCTGAGACAGTATTGCAGATCCGTAAATATGTTAATCAGATTTCTTTGTATCTGCAGTTGCCTGAAAATCTCTTGATGTTATTTTTTTTGACATCATATTTATGGAACTGCTACAGATAAGATCTTCCAGGATACTCTCCGAAAATGTTATGGATATGTGACAGATCCAAAAACTTGTATCTATTGGATCTTTCTGGATACAGGTCCTTTTCGTCCAGTGTACAGCCACCAGACTCCTTAGAAACAAACACTAATTTTACCTTACACAAGGAGTTACTGGTCCACCACTGCCTTGGGTGTTAAGTATGTTTTTTTTTATTGTGTGACTTTTACAGCTTAACACCCACAGCAGTAACTTGATGTTGCTTTGCTTCTGTGCCTCAGTATTCCTGTCTGAGTCTCCCACCTGAAGCGTTCTCACTGTCACCTGCTGTAGAAAATACACTGACTAAAGCCTTCTGCAGACGGTAAGATTTTTGCAATCTTATAAGTTTAGTGCAAGCCACATTGTGCGACATGGATTTGAATAAACTTCGGTACGACATCAAGTTTGATGTGGGCTATTCAGACTGTGCGATGATATCACCTACTGAATCACAGGCTACGATCTACATCCATTGACATCAATACGCATGAGCAGGGGGTCGTCGGCGTGCGTCATTCATCTATGCAGCTGTAGTGGTTGAGAAATATGTAAACAAACAAATTGAGCCTTTGCTTTAGCGGCATTTATGCGCGTCGGGAAAAAATCTAGAGAAGAGGAGTAGGAGGGGAATATGGACGTGGTCATGGCTGGGGTAAAAAGGCCAACTGGCACGCCAGATTTGCAATGAGAGCTCTAAGTAAGTTTTAGCATCTATAAGCATTTAGCACTGTTGCGCTGTACAGTGCGTCATTTCATGCTGCATTTCTGTTGGCTGGTTAGTGGATGTCAGTCTTAACAGCTGTCTCATCCCAAATATCTGACACTGTCAGATATTTATTTCAGGCTGTCATTGATCACAAGACCGTGACAATGGCCATCCTTGCACCTCTCTCATTGTGCAATGTAGCACAACCTAAGATATCACTACGTTTCTGCCATGATGGTTATCTTTTGCCTGAGACAGCCCAAAATTGCACAGTGTGTACTGGGCTTAAGGAGCTATATGTGTGGTACAATAATTGTATAAATAAATATTAGCTGAAATATACAGTGTAAATACAGTGTTATATTACATTTAATCTCAGTGTGTCTTCATCTGGTTTAAAAAAAGGTTTAATAATAATAGCAACATCCTCCACCTCCATGTGTACATAAATTGGTCAGTCAGAGAACTGTGTGTGGGAGTGTTGAGAGAGAGGAGGGCATCAGTGCTGTGAGCTACGTCACTGCTGCTTGCTAAGTGCTGAGTGGAAGTTTCCATTTGATGAACATGGAAAAGAACACAGATGGAATCATCCTTTGACCTTCTGAGACCCACAGGGCAGCTTTTTAAGAAGGGGGCTAAATAATTCTTGAAGCTGAATTTTGGTGAAGGAAAAACATGGCCCTTGACCTCTCACCTCAAAATATTTGAATGAAAATTTACTCTATGGGTATCCACGAGTCTCCCTTTTGCACTCCTGTGGTTCCTGTTTGGATGATGTGAATTTGGTTGATTTTGCCATCTCCTATCATTACGTAGTGCTGTTCCCGGTTCCATTCCTCTCTTATGACCCCAAACACCCCGACACTGACGCACTCCCACCCCCGAAATTCACTCTGTGTTCCTAGTTTATGTCTAGCTTTAACTGCCTCACACAAATGTTTTAATTCCGAAAACTACCAGAGCCTCGACATGGACGAGCTTGTCAGTGTTTTTAATAACTGTTGCAAAAAGATTTTAGATTTTATGCTTCAGTCAGACATAAAATTTGAATTCTTCTTCTCTGCCATGGTTGAATGAAGACATAAGAAACGTTAAAAGAAAAAATAGGAAGGCAGAGAGAAACTGGAGGAAGGAAAAAAACTTCCATGTGTGCTTCTCTGTTCTCATTCTGAAGTTGTCAATACTGCTGCTTTGTCAGTGCTTTCAATGTGTTGTGGACTGTGTCAGCTGGGAACGTAGCTGGACAGAACCGCTTGTTGAGCCTCATGTGACAACATAGCTGGACGGAACCTGCCAAGTGTGCATGAAATGCAGCAGAAATGCATCAGGTTGAAACACTGCACTGTAACAAAAATCTGTAGTTTTCACAGCATTATTACTATATAATGGCCAAATCCTTACTGTATGTTTTCAGCATATTGCTGTAGTTCTGCAAAGCATAATGGTCAAAATTATGAATTCTACAGCAAATGATATCTTCCTGCAGATCAGACTACAGTAATTGCGCGCAGGAACAGGACGGGTGTCACAAAGGCAAAGCTGGTAAGTGCACACACTTCACAATTTGAATTTGAGTGGAAGAGAAAAAGCAGTCTGTGTTCACTTAATTGTAGACTAACGTTAGCTACGCCTGCCCTGATATTTTAACGTGCCCAAGTGCTTAGTACTGTCTGTGTCGGAAGAGAATTCGCCTGAGAGAAGGTAGACTAACACTTGAGAAATTAACGTTTAGCTAATATTAGCTTGGTGAGTTTAGTCAGTAACGTTAACAACATTAACGTTTAAACTGTGTAACGTGTGGTGTGGTGTGTAACGGTAGCTAATAGCTAAATTAGGTAGCGAACGTTACTAAAGTTGCTAACATTGCTAACGTTACTAACGTAGCTAACGTTACTAACGTTGCGAACGTAGCTAACGTTACTAACGTAGCTAACGTTACTAACGTTGCGAACGTAGCTAACGTTACTAACGTTGCTAACGTAGCTAATGTTACAAATGTAGCTAACGTTACTAACGTAGCTAACGTAGCTAATGTTACTTACGTTAACTTATTCGGTTAGAGTTCACCATTGGAACTCATGTTAGCTTAGTTAACTAGCTAACGCTAACGTTGGTTGTGTTGCACAATAAAACGGTGCTTTTTTTCTTTTCTGAGGGACATGGTTGTCTAATGGTTGTTGTCCATTTTAAGGAGGGACTACTACCGCCCACTGGAACCCCCTTTGACCTTTGCTGGCGTCGGAAAACCCTTGTTAGCATCACCGAACTGAAGAGGTAACAGTGACTTTCAAATCTTAACGAACCAACACTTTTGACATCCACCACTCTACCACTCCACCGTCTCAATATCAATAACTATTGGCTCTGACAGGCTGTGACTTTATTTTTTCGCATTTGATTTTCATACTAAGAAATGTTTCTGAATTTACACTGTTTTCAAATGCAGTATTTTATAGATGTTTTATAAATGTGTTTATCAAATGTGTAGGCCTTTGCCTACTTTGGCCTATTTAATGAAAACTATTTAGAGCCCCAGAATGTTTTTGATTGTATATTGTTTACAAAGGAAATGTTTCAAATGTAACAAATGTTTTATAAATGTTTTATGAATTTAAAATGTCATGTTGACACGTAAACATGTCCAAAAACAATGTTTGATTGGTCCTTTTTATGTTTTTTGAAAGGTCATGTTTTTATATAAATGCATTGACAAAAGTACCAAATCTTTGTGGCATTAACAAGAATAAATGCATTTTTGGTGACTAAATGTGTCTTGATTTTAGGCAATTATTTCACAGTTATTGATTCACAGTAGTAAAAAAATGAATGCAGTAATTCTTATTACAGTAGTCTTACATTAGTAAAAAATACAGCATAGCACTATGTTACTGTAAGTAGTATTACAGTACTGTTACTATTACTGTCAATAATAATACAGTACTTAACAATATTACTGTATGTGTGATTTACAGTAAGCATACTGTAGAATATACTACAGCAACTTAATTGCCATTTGCTGCCAGCAAGTTACTGTAGATTTTACGGTTACCTTCTTACAGTGTGCCGAAACAAGTTAATATAAAAAGTGCAAGCATGCTTGTAGGGTGGGCAGGAGGGGTAGTGCATGGGTCTAACAAATCCTGGATATTCATGCAGGAATCTGGTGTTCGCTTGCTGTCTGAATGTGATGGGGTTTTTTTAATTTATACCTTACCATGTGCAGTCTTAACCATCCATGCCAGCATGTGTGTTTGTTGATGTTCCGGCATTTGTTGCCATGTGCTGTTGTTGCCTACTTATAACCACATGCACCGTAATCCCACCATGTGCTTGTGTAGATCATCCCTGAATGTCAACAGCAGATGCAGAGGGATATCTAGAGAGTAATACAGAGATGCAGAGGTCCAATGCAAAGTAGCAACATCGACAAGATGGGATGAGATTGTGTTGTTTCCACCTAGTCTTGTCAACATCAAGTTATGAAGTGCAGCTAAAAATAACACTGTCTGTGCCTTTCTGTGGCATATTTATGACACCAGTTATTTATTTACATTAACCTTTCAGAAGGCACACAACAGCAGCAACATCTGTGTCACAATGAATTACTGAGACAGCAGAAGGAAAACCCTGGAGGGCTCTCAGTGTACGCTGGAGTTAAGTCAATTTAAAATTTGTGGTAGACCATGGGTGGAACTTAAGTTGTCAGCAGCTGATGGAAAGTCATAGCTAACTTCTGAGGAATGGGGGGAGAACAGTTGCACTCAATGACATCAGCCTCAAAATGATGGGTTTTATCTAAACATGCAGGATGAGCAGTGCATTGTAAGCAGTAAGGTGTGCTGCCCACATGGATGCTAAGTGATGATAAAAAGTCAGTCTTCATTTTTAATGGATTAACCTTTAAACCTTTTTTTAAAGTGTCATTTAAACCTCCTCAGAACTGATGAGGGGATGATGTTTTCTCTGTGTGAACAGGTCCTCTTCTCTTCCCTCAGACTGCAGGCTAATGAATTAAACTGCTCTCCTGATTGGAAAATTGTTCTCACCTAGTGGGAACTCCCATTCATGCAGAGAGTCAAGGAGGAGATATAAGGGCAGACATGTCACAGAAGGAGAGATAGAAAGGAAGAGAATAAAGATGAACTGACAATTCATGATTAATTGACAATTAAAAACACAAACATGAGAAAGGAACAATGGGGAAAAAGTAAATGCAGGATCTAAACAGGAAGCTACACTGTCTAAGAAGAATAATAATTAGATTAGATGAGATGTAATCAGAAATCACCATTGATCATCAACAGCAGGGTTGCATCAACTGTACTGATTAACATGATTCTTTTTACCCATTTCTCAAGACTTGTGGCTATGTTGATGCATATTTCTTACTCTTTCCTTACTCCCATAATGTAAAAACAGCCTTTTCTCATTCCCAAGTCCTCAAAGACCGATGCTTGGTCAGTGTTTTAATTGTCAGACACAGATGCAAAAAGGCACCTTTGGTGGTGGTATGATACATGGCTGGTTGCTAGTTTGGAATGCCTCTGGTAACACAAAGTGTTGGAAAGTGTTATGTGATCTCATCGCACATTGTTACTCTCAAGACTTCTGTATCTACATATGACGTTTTAAGTTTCCCTTCACGTCTGCTCTTTACGTTCCAGGATGCTGCTAGCATGATGTCAATGAATGCACATGATGGGGTGATGCTGAACTCTGCATGAAAAGTCCAGGGTTTGTTTGACCCATCCAGTGCCCCGCCCAGCTGCCCTATATTATCTTATGCTCCTTATATTATATCATTACTGGCAGCATTTTAACCTGATGCCGTTCTGCAGTGTATCATATGGACACGACAATTTCCATTCCATCGCTTTCTCTAACGATACTTTCCACCCATGTATAATGTGGATGAGGCAGGTGCCCTAATAATTGCTCATATGCGATGTTCATTTCATATTCCTTATAGTAACTCTTACAGTATCGTCACACGCAAATAAACCTATAAATCAATGGATATAATGTAAAATAATGCCTGCCTGAATGTTGAGTCCAGTGACGTTATCCTATAGTTACAGTAAACCACTGGAAAAATCACTCAGTCACTGCAGCATGACTCCTTTGCTTCAGATAGCTAGCGCTGGACCTGGAAGAACAATCAGCACAGTTCTCTATCTTTGCTTTTGTAGTGCAATGGTTGACACACTTCCTTTTGTGCAGTAAATCAATCATTCATTTTTCCCAGGAGATTGGACCCGGAAGCAGGCATAATTGCATAGTGAAAGCTGGCTAATAGCAAACCGATTTGAAAATAGTTTTTGTCATTAGCCAGTACATTATGCAATCAACTTTAAATTCAGAAATGTTTAAATAAAATGTTATCTCTGGAGGCTTTAAAGGAACATTGTGTAAGATTTTTTAAAAATTTTTTTAACCTTCACTGAAACAGGGAAGGCCATTTGGAGCAAGCTCTCTTTTACAAGAAAGCTTGCTCCAAATCAACACACTCCAAAACAATAGCACATATGACAACATCAATCAGACAAAACACATACATTCACTATGCTGTATGACAGTTAACTGGGTTTAGAGGGAATTAGTGACATCTAGTGATGAGGATTCCAAATTGCAACCCGCTGACTTCTTTTGGCTTAACTTCAAGTTGAAATTCCTTCAGTGTTCATTGTTTAGGAACTCTTTACTGGGAGCCAATCCTATCCTCCGAAACAGAAAGTGTAATTGCAGGCAGGTAAAAGACCCCCCCCCCCCCAAAAAAACAACTCCAAAACACTAGGAAACCAACTCAGAGAGATTTGCTGCAACAAAGGTGTGGTAAGAAACACTAGGGTGGAGCGAACCAGAAAAATACTGAACAGGTGTGCAGGGAAGAGTCTGGGAGGAGGGATGAACCAAAGAGGCTAACACAGGACTGATGTGTAACTGTGCAAATAAAGGCGGCACAAGAACAAAGACACACAAGAGACAGACAGGGCGGCAACAGGATCTCTTCTCTGCCAAGAGGGGAGTGGCTGGGCAGGGCTGGTGAGTTTGGCAGATCTGAAGCACAGACCACAGGTTCAGGCAGGTTTTTCCAACAAGGCAAAACTGATCAAGATGAAGGCCAGGCTTAAACCAGGTAGCTGGCAATGAGAGCAGATGGCCAGCAGTTGTGTGAGGAGTTCAGATGGAGAGCAGAATGTAGGTCAGCCATGCACAGCCTGAGAAACACACAGACAGACAGGGGAAACAAATTGGGGACAAACAATCAACAAGAAGGGAGGGGAATACATTGGAGAAACAAGGGGAAACAGACAGAAGTACTGCAGATCCTAACAAACCAAGAAAACACAATCTTCTAAATAATAAAGCAACTGAGTGAAACAAACACAAACTAGAAAAGGCAACTTCAATGACTAATTTAAGACACCTTGTCCAGTCTTCCCAAAAAGGTTTAAAAGCTTTAAAAAGGTCTACGCATTGCTGGCGTCTAGCGGGGAATACCAGATTGCAACCACCTAAAATTTATCCTGGCTAGAATTCCTATGGTTTTCATTCATTCTGCTGAAAACCTTCTGAATAATTTATTAGACTTGAAATTATTCAGGAGGTTTTTATTAGTAGGCGTATAATCCATAGAGAGGTCTCTTACTCTCCAAAATCAACAAACCAGGCAAAGCTTTAAACACCAAATAAAGCAGTTTTACTTTAGAAATTTATTATTTATTTTTCCACTGCTTTTTGGCATTTTGGGTTCAGACTACTCACCAACAACATGTTCCTTCCTTTTCCTTCATAAATTCAAGTTTGCTCACCTTTTTCTGATCCAAAAAAAGTTTTTAACATGAGCCGAGTCATCCATAGAGGCCTCTTCCTCTCCAAAACAAACAGACCTGGTGATTTGAACTGATCAAAAAGAAAATAAAGCAGTTTCAGCTTGTCCATGTTTTTTTGTTTTTCTTTAATGCACTTTGGCATGTCGCCACGGGCAGCTAGTCCAATACATGCTAATGTGAAGTCATCTTTTTTCTCTGGTGGCATAAGATCCAGACATTGAGGAAGTTTTCACCGGGAGCTAAATTATCCTGCTTCCTCTCAAAAACAAACAGATCATGTGATTTCAAACACTAGAAACACTAAATAAAGCACTTTCTTATCACTGTCTGTCTAACTTCAGTGGTGCTCATAGCAATTGGAGTCAGTGTTTTGTTTTCTGTGATACTGTACAAAGATGGTAGTGCAACATGTTGATCTTCATGAACTAGGACCTGCTCCTTATGTAGATATAAAGGGCTCGTTCTAAGGTAAGGAGAACAAAATAATTCTTATTTTCAGGTGATAGTACACAAAAGAAAACATATTCCATTTCTGCAAATATATTCCCCCATACAATAGAAATGGCAATCCAGAGAAACCAGAGCAGAGCATCATTTCAGCACCAGGGACAGCTCCTCTCTCTGCAGCTGGGTAATGGACACTGTGTGAATGCTGTTTAACAAAGATGAGTTTCTTACAAGAAAATTGTGTTTACTTCAGATTTTATGAAGTAAAAACTGACAAATGTTTATCACAATAAACCACATCAATCATTTCATAGAAGGCACATTTAATACATGTTTCATCATCAAAATGTAGCATTGCGTGTTAGAGTTTTCACTTTGTGTACAACATGGCAGTATTTTGTAAATGGATCACTCATTTCTCTCTTACTCTCCTTTCCTCACTTCCTGTCCATCTCTCTCTCTGTTTCTCCACCCGTGCTCAGTCGCACTGCTTTTTTCCCTCAGTTACAGTGTTATTCAGTCTCCAATCGCATTTCCCTGCCACTCCCCTGTCTCCATCGCTTCCCATTATGTTGCCATTTAATGTGACAAGCCTTTTCTTAGAATAATGAAAGTTAAGGCACGCCTCACTCCCCACTACTACACTTGTTATACACCATGTAATCTCTCCTCTGTGAGTGTGTATGTGAACAGGCTGACAAGTGATGTGAAGATCTGTATTCCCCCTCAGCTATGTTAAATGATAGCGTGACTCATAATCTTCGTACACGCCCAGAATATGAATTACAGGCACACACGTTATCTCAAGACTTTACACAGGGAATTAGTTGTACTCACTTTGAATAAAAAGTGTGCTAATGCCTGAAGATTACAGGAGATTTTTGCTCAAGGGCATTTTTTTGCTGCACAGTATATGACTGTGGTCGGCCAGTTGGGGCTTATAGGAACAGGACAATTATTAAGTGATCTCTCAGCACTAAAGCACTATATTCTAAGGGGGCATGACAGCACCAGTTGATGTTTTACCTCTTCAAGAAACACATTTTCCAACAACATGTCTTCTGTGGTGAGCAACCAAGAGTTTTATATACATTATTGCCACTTAATCATGAATGTATTTTCTTGTACCAAATGCATAACTGCAATGCATTGTGGGTGTCGCTCTCTCAGCCTTCCAAAGGTCGATCTTACCAAGTTCACTTGGTGAAGTGTGTTGTTCTCAAATGGAACAACCTCCACATATAACAGAGTTAAAATCACAAATATCGGGAACTAAGGAGGCCCTACAACAATGTAGGCAATCAAACTGTCTTTTCTGTGTTGCCATCAGTGTTAGACTGCAGTACTAAAAACAGACAGATTCAGGAGAGATTCATGACAGGATGAGCCTTCAGAAATTAGCCTTGACACTCTAATGGTAATGGCACAGAAAGGGAACAATAAAATGCTCATCCTAGCCCACTATGTAATAATTACAATGACTGTAATGATGGCGTAAAGTGCAGTAGTAATTGCAATAATGGTTGGGGGAAGAAGTGGCTGGCTGACACCATCCATTATGTATTAGCAACAAATGCAACCAGTAAGGTGATGGTCATTTGAAGCCATTACATTTCAGAAATATCCATCATAAAATTTACATTTTTACTGCATGTCTCTGAGATTGATGTTACGCTAACACACACACACACACACACACACACACACACACACACACACACACACACACACACAACAACAACAACAACAAAAAGACACCAGGTGGTGGAAGGAAATGTGATGTGCAATTTTAGTTTTAAAGACAACCTGCATTATACTGCCCAACATTTACGATGAATCATTTTCTTTTCATCACCAACGGTCACTTTGTGCCTAAACACCAAAACTCATTCTGAGTACAGAGGATGATGGGACTCATTACACAGGCTATTGCACATGCAGATAGAAAGATACTCATCCACACACACACAAACAAATTCTGCTCACAGCCAAATACTCATTTACACTGTTATTCAGTAGAACTATTTACAATTTTCTTTTGCCAAGTTCTGATACTAACCCACACGTGGAGGATTGACATTTTTGTAAACTCAGATCAAAACATAAATGCATGCATTCACAACACCAAGATCGGCAAGGTTCCTCTGTCATTTACTATTATTATTTCTTACATTGTCTTGCATTTTTTGCTGCTGATTTAAAATCAATTTTTTTCTGAATGGCTCTGATAAGGTATGATTTCTGTTTGTGGAATGATTTATCTGTAAGCACCATCCAGGCCTCAACAAAAATGTCGCATGGTCGCTTCTCATGAACACGGCAGCACTCATTCCCACCATCTCACAGTCCTTTTTCACTGTAAAGCACAAACCTCCTCACCTTCTGTCCCAGAGCCCTTTACTCTGTCACATCTACATATGGAGAAAAAGTCACCCGTTTGAACACTGAGGTTGTCCAGTTTATTTCTAACGCCTGCACAGTGGCTCGCAGGAAGGTTGTTCAGCTGGTATTTATTCTTCCTTATTTTTTCCTCAATGTTTACTAATGTTTGCATTTGAAAGCATTGACCTGGCTAGCTATCAGTTAGCTATACGTGGCAGGAGGAGGGCTACCTGCTGAGCTGATTTCCTCATCCTTACAAGTGACTTGCAGCTGCACGCCAGCATTATCCAAAGCCAAACACAAATTATATTAAATTAATTTTGCTTCTCGTCACACATAATAATAAATAAACATAAACATTCAGTCCAGCTGTTTTGTTTGTGCTCTAGCCATAACTTTTTCATTAACTCCAGTTGTAAAATTGTAACTCAGATTGCACATCTGTGTTCAATATTATCTTCTAATACTGTGCCTGAATCATCAAATATTTCTTTGGTTTTTGCATTAGGCTTTTGTTTTGTAGTAAATAAGATTCCGCAATGAGTGCGCCAGAGATGATGCCATAACAATGGCTTTCTCACCTGGCACATCTTCACCACATGCACATAGTTTGAGAAAACTAGCAAAGTTTGGAAATAAAGTATATCTAATCATATGTTACTGTGTGCATGAAATTTACTCAGACCCCCCTTGCCCCCTCTCTCTCTTTGCTTATAAGTTTATTGTAATTTTTCTCCTTGCAGGTTATACAAAGAGCAGGAATGAATTCTAGTGCCCTCAGGGCCACAGCGTAATTCAGAAAAACAACAAATTAAAACAAAACAGTGAAAATGAGCATAGTACCAGGAGCAGCAAATGTAGACATGACACTTGAGTCAAGAGTGTAGAAACATCAAGGTGCTGCTCTCAAAAACATGCGTGTGTCTGTGTTTTGGCTGTCTGCCAGAACTTTCAGTCATAAATTGACCTTTTCTTTTATAATCCTGTTTTTATTCACATTTATATGACTTCTTGGACCATGCTTTTTTTAACTGTATCATTTAACTGGATGAAGCCACTTTTTTTTAAAGCATGTCTATATTTTAATTTTCAGAGAAATGAGCAAAGCAAACTGCTCAGCCTCTGCCACTCCCCAACAGCATTAGCAAAGTACTGTTTGATTCAGCATTTCACTGGTTTGAATCACTGTTTTTGGATGGAAGTAACCTGTGCAGACCATTCGTCTCCTGGTGTTCACCACCAAAGGACTTACTGAACCAGAAGCTGACTCCAGAACTCCAGAAGTCAAACTGTACATCTGTGCCTGAGCTGATCAAAGTATCAGAACACTACGTGTCAGTGGCTGCTACACTCTGTGATGATTGCTAATGTGCACATTTAGCTTTTGTACTGGCCTCTTTTATAGCAGGTTTTACTGTGTTTTTATTTCACCACCAGGTGCCTGCAGACTGCACCCACATGTCTGACTGCAAATGACAGCATCTTCTGTCTGCCACAGTCTGTACTTCAACTCTCACACTGGCTTGCTCCCCCATGTGGACTGGCTGTATAAGACATAAGGCACTTTGGGGTTAGGGTTAGGTAGGGGTGTGAAAACTTCCTTTAAAATTGAAGGTGGGCCTTGAGACATTTATCATTTCTGAACTGCTCCAAAGTCTAGGTGGTCAATCCACAGACAAGGCAGGAAAACATGTCCGGAAAAGGTTAATTTGGCAACTGGTTAAATTTACCTGACCACTCTGTGTGTCCATATATATTGAGACCATTTATTGCCTTTCATTTTTCTAAGTGGTTCTCCTTTGCTTCCTCCTTCAGTTTTACTGGTTCTGTGGACTTCTTCAGTGTTTTTTTTTTGACAGACTGTGATACAAACTTTTAGGTGCATACTACTACCATAACAGATTTCTGTCTCCCTTGGAGAGGTGTGCCCTAAAGAATGCCCACTAAGTGCATCCACATGCACATGGGTGGCGTCACCTGAGAAAGTGGCTTGATGGAACCAGTCACGTGTGCATGAAACGATGAAGGACAGTGTCAGGTAATACTGCTACCTGTAAGCAGCAGTAAGGAGCGCAAGTGTGCTTACTATCTTTCAAGTGGGAGTCTGGAGTTTGCTTTCCATGTGGATGTGTATGCGTTTTATCTACACTTTTGCTATGTGCCTCTTTTGCCTAATCCCAACCATTGTGAGAGACTGCGCCGATGACAATAGCGCAAGGATCATGCTGCATCATCCCACCATGTGCACTTATTGATATCACAGTAACATCATCCCGGAGTGTGAACAGCTGATGCAGAAGGATACCTAAAACATCATAAGTGGACGCAAAAGGTCACTGACAGAACAGCACCATGTGACAAGTGGGAATGAGAATATGTTGTACTGTTCAGTACCACTAACATTAGCTGCCAACCCATGACATGTAGGTTACAGAGTTTACTCTGTCTCTACAGTGTAATACTTAGCAGGTTTCCATTACAGATTTGCACAAAACTTAAGTAATTTTCAAAATGCCAATAAAACAATGTCAAGATGACTGCGTTTCCACAGAGTGATGTTCTGCGACTTCTCCTCTGGTGATAGCATTCCAAGAAGCATGGTGATGGATGTTCAGAACATTAGCAGCTTTATTTCTATTGCAGCCACCACACTAGCCCTGATCATCTCTAATACAAGGCCACGTAGACGTGTTATGTGATTGATAATGGAAAGAAAAGCCCCTTAGACGTGGTGGTGGCCACGTATGAGGGATTTCTGGGAGGTGACAGTCCATGGTTTCACATAAGAATTGTGGATTCAAAACTTTCGGATGATCCGCCCAACTTTTGAAGAGTTATGTGATGCAATAACACCTCTTGTAGCTCCTGCTGCATCACGAGGGAGCCAGTTCCTACCAACAAGCACATAGCCACAGCATCATATGACCTAGAAAAGACAAAAAAGGGTTTTCATTGCAGTTTTGGCAAATATTGCTTTTTCAAATTGCCTGAATTACTACCTCATGTGAGAGTAAAAACTTTTCCTTTTTTTTTCGGTAAATGGTGCATTTTTAGGGTAAATGGAAACCTGCCTTCTGACAGGGACACACCCCTCCAGCCGGCTGAGATGAAAATTTCATTTCTAGAATTTCTCCAAAGACCTTTTTACTTCAGTTGAATACTACAACCACTACTGCTACAAATACAAATTTAAAAATTTAAAAAGACATGTTGACTATGAATAAAGTCAGGTACAGATGCTGGGACAATAATGATGCTGCAGAAACCACTGAGGACCCACAGCTGTGTGGCAGCAGTAACCTGATAAAGTGGCCACAGTGGAATGCACTTGTCAGGACTGCAGGTAGAGTTCATTTCAGTTCAACCACATTTAAGAGTGCTGAGGTGAAAACAAGGGTGCCGATTATGTTGAAAGCCTTGAAGTCTTTTCAAAGAGAGAATGATGACTTGGAAAGATTTAGCAGACTTCACTGGGGGAAGAAACTGGAGAAAGAGTGCCTCATTGTGTGTTTGTGTGTTTGACAGAGAGAGATTTATGTGTGTTTTTACTGCTTTGTCGAGTCCAAATGGCTTGGTGTGCATTCCTCCCTACCTGTCTGTTTCTTTCATGAAAAAAGTACCGTTTGGGAAGATCAAAAGTGTCTTCAAAGCTACTGTAAGGAAACTTTTATCCCAACACTGGGGTTTTGAAGTTAGTTTGAGCTGTGCATTGTAGTCCATAACAGAAAAAAAAAGAAAAATCGACTTTTATCTATTTCAACACTTTTGTTAAGATCTGTGGTTGGAAGCATTTCTTTTACCAGTCTCTGTCTGAATCAAAGGCCACTGACTGCACAGTTTGACACTCTGCTGGAAGCATTCAAAGCTGCTTCTTAAAGACACACTCACTTCCACACATCTACAGTCAGATCTCTGGTGTCACCCACTGAGCGTCTCCACCGGAGCAGTTGGAGATTAAGTGGCTTGCTCAACGGCAGTGTGACAATATTTTTCATGTACTGCAGGTACTCAAACAAGTTATGTCCACAAACTCGCTCCTTCAGAACTAGAAGACATGGTATGGGAGATTGCCGGCCATCAGTCACTGAGACGTGACTGCTCTCTAACACTGAATCCATCTGGCTGCATGAATCATTGTCCACTGTGTCTACCTTAAGAGCAGAACAATAATTTTAGACTGCCAAGCTGTTGGTGCATACTTTCATCTCCTCCCCATCAGCTGTTACAGTGTTAAGGTGGCTATTCTTAAACACCCCGCCCCCGCTCTGAATAATTCTTGCAACCAGATGGATTCAGTGTTAGAGTATATATATATATACTACCTCTCATCTGTTGTACTTTTGGGCCAAACTGTTTTTACTAACTCCTGTAAGTACATTTCAATTTGAGTACTCTTTTACTAACATTAAATTCTTTGGGTAAGAGGTCTTCACCTATTTGAAATATTGGTTCATATCCCATATAGGCACCAATTTAAAACCTACCTGAACCAGAATAACTTAAACCTCATTCGCAATGCACAGAACACACGCTGACATCTGGCTTTTTAATGCAATGAGGATATGTATGATTGGCAAATAATACTGCAGTAGATGAAGGTTTTTATCACTTTCAGCTCTGATCGGCATTGATGGGAATACACGGGTGAATGCACCAATTTCAGCTCCTTCACTGGTGAGATGCAATGACATGCTGTTACTTATTAACCTTTGTCTCCTCCTAAGCAATTTCAGCCCAGATCCAGATACATCTGTAGCAAGTTTGAAAGAGAGACTGAATCAGGAAGAGATATATAAAGAGAAGAAAACCCTGAAATGATTTTAAAGACCTCTTTTCCTGCTACTGTCTACTGTTTACCTGTTCTCCTGCCTGTGTGTGACGTTGCACGGACACACCAACAAACCGGCCCGAACAAACACACAAACAGCTGACAGAGGGGCAGACTTATGTAGTGTTCACTAGCAGTGGAAATGCAGTATTGGGTTAACCTGTGTTTGAAAATCCTGCATGCACGCCTTAATTTTAGTGGGAAAGCAGTATTATCGTCATAGTTCATACTATGTATCAGGACATGCTGCGTATTGTTTTTGTTTTCAGGTGAATCTGCTGCATGGGATTGTGAGTTAACTCTCTGAAACCTGAGCAAATTGGCTTGATTTCATTGCAAAAAAAAAAGGGAAGACTGCAATGAGCAATGAAAGGAGAAATTATCCAAAAATTTACAAGAAATTAGTAAAAAGTACAACAAAATTACATAAAAATTAGCAAAAATAAATAAATAAAACAAAGCAGACAAACAAACAAACAAACAAACAAACAATCAAAACATAACAAGGGGGATAACTTGGAAAATGCTTAAATGTGACAGAATTTCAAATATGTAATAAATGAATGAATGAATAAATAAATGAATGAATGAAAAACTTTATTACCCCTCAAGGAATAAAGGTTTTTTTGAGCATGAAAAACATGAACGACAAAGACACATAAAAGACACATAATAACATAAATCAAAAAACATCACTTAAAGACATTATTAAAGCATTGTATGATTACAAAAAAGAAATGTCAAATAGCGAGTTCAATAAAGTACACAGTGCAGAGTTTATACTGTATTATCGGAGCTTATTAAGCAGCTGAATGTTCTGTGGTAAAAACGATCTGATGCCTCTTTTTGTCCTCATCCTGACCACAATTATAATCATTTTAAATGTATTTTTCCCCCAGCTTTTTTCTATTCCTTTTTCCGTAACTTTTAAAAAATAATACTCTAAATCTACTAATTTCTTGCAAAATGTAGAACATTTCTCACTCAGTTGCTCATTACCTTTTCTCACATAAGAAATCACACCAATTTGCTCAGGGTTCAAAGGTTTAAATTAATGTGAAAAGCAAATTAAAGAAGCACTAAGTTATGTCACTTCAAGTTTCAAAGGGTTAATGATGTATTAGGCTATGACTGAGTTAATTCTAGAACATTTATCATGTCATGAATTGAAACATTATGATCATGTAATTGGTATGCTGGAATGGATAAAGTTGTAGTGATGACAGTCATATCAGCTGTGTCCAAAGACTGAGATATTATAAATCATCCATGCATCCATTTTCGTCTGCTGATTCGGGGCCAGGTCATGGGGCAGCAGGCTGAGCAAAGCAGTCAAGATATCCCCCCTCCCAGCAACACTTTCCAGCTCTTTCTGGGGCATCTATAGTATATCTACAGTATAGAGACATAATCCCTCCAGCGTGTTCTGGGTCTGCCCCAGTACCAGTTGGACATGCCTAGAACACCTCTAACGGGGGGCACCAGGAGGATCCTGATCAGATGCTCGAACCACTTCAGCTGGCCCCTTTTGACAAGAATGAGCGGCGGCTCTACTACCACCTCCCTCAGGAAGTTCGAGCTCCTCACTTTATCTCTAAGGCTGAGCCCAAACACCCTACAGAGGAAACTCCTTTCAGACGTTTGCATCCATTATCTCACTCTGTCGGTCACTACCCAAAGCTCATGAACATAAATGAGGATTGGGACACAGATGGACCAGTAGATTGAGAGCTTTGCCTTCTGGCTCAGCTCCTTCTTCAGTATAGACCGGTAGCAGCCCACCCCGTTACTGACAAAAACAGTAAAATGTCTCAACAGAACAATTACAGTATGTGTGGTCTGTTGAGGATGTGTGGAGATGTGTGGCCTGAGCTGACACTCTAATCCCATCTGGCCCTGGAGGAAACCATAAAGAGCCAAGAAGCTGAGGAGGCTGTGACGCAGGAAGGATTTCTAAATACAGAATGATATACTCATATTACTACACCCCTTTACTGTAAGCACTGTACAGTATAATCCATGAAAAAGATATAGTTAAGAGCTCAGGGAATATCTACCAGGTGGATACTGAATCAAGATGTTTTTTTGTCAAACTACTGTTCAGCTCACAAACTCACATGCAGTGTTAAAGCTGCGTGCTTATATGGTTTCTAAAGGGGGGGGGTGGGGGGATCTCTTCATATTTTTGGAGACACTGAAGGGGGAGATGGGTCAGCTATTTAGGTCATGTAAATTCATGCCAACATTCAAAAATATACTCATCATTGGTATCAAAATTAAAACTATAACACTATGTGAAAAAGTTTGATGGCCATGTCATATGTTGTTTTTTTATGTTTGTCACATTTTCAGGGGAAATTGTTTTAGAAAATTGTTTTTTAAGAATGACTCGATATGTTCTTGTTGAAAAATAATAATTTGGATTATTGCAACTTTGATAATTAGGTATTAATTGTCTGTATCCTGGAAGATGCATTGCACGGGTAAGGGTATAAAATCAGCAATAATCACTCACAGATATACATCTGTTTTCAACCCTGTTATCTACAGATAAAATAAAGCTGTGAAACACTGATTGTTATTTTTTTCTTATTGTTTTTCTACTTGATGGTTGATCGACTTGATCGATTTGCTTCACTGCACCAGAGAAATTCTCCACGCAATTGACCAAAACTCTCCATAGCGGGATATTGATAGTATAGTTACACCACAGTGAAGATGTAAGTATAAAAACAGGAATTAAATGTTTTCTTTATAAATGTGAATAAGTTGTTTATTCAATGGTAAGATTTGTGTCAAGCCTTCAAAACATATTGTATGTAAATAATTATTGTATAAAGAAGGAATCAGAGAAAATTGTGAGGATGCTGTGACACGGCGGACAACAGGTTCTCACCCCAACTTGTCAAGTATCAGCACTTAGTCAGTGGAATTTCACATCTACAAATGAAGCGTCAGGTATCCTCCTGGATATCCAGATAGCCTGCTAAATGCATTTTCTCTTATCAAATGAAAGTTCTCAGATTTAAAATGTATGTTGGAATGATGCTGTGGAGCAAATTTACCCACTAAAAGGCTCTCCACATGCAGCACTGTACTGCAGCACGTCACAAAGAGTACGACACAGAAAGACTGACAGAAACCAAACTAAATAACTGTGTTTCACTGTAGCACAGCATACAGCATGTTGCAGCCATGGATACAGACATACAGTAGATTAAGAAGGTCATGGCTATATTTAGAATTTAATGGAGGGATTTGTGGTTTTGGCTCCTTTAACACAGTGCTATGTCAAATCCATCCCACAGTTAACCAACAGCTGCCAGATGCCAACAACTGTGCCAACTGGCATCCTCCTGTAAATTAACAACTACACCCTCAATGTGTCAGTGCAGCATGCTTTTCTGTCACCACATGTTGTTTATGTCATATGTTAATAAGTTAAACTCCAATGAATTATTACCCTTGCTACATCTTAAATATTTCCCATTGCACTGTATTCTCGGCTCTCTCCTCCTCTGCAGCTGCTGCAATGTTAGTCCTCCTCTGAAGCCCTCTGTTAGCAATCATTAGTGTTAATCGTTAGTCGTAATTGTCTTAATTGCAATCTCATTTGTCCTAATCGTTTTCTTTGCAAAGAGAGTTTAGATCACTCTGATTGAAAAAGACAGGCTAAATCAATTTGCTGTTAAAGTCCTCTGCAGGACACCTGCATGTTTGTCAATAGACTGAGAAGACATCATTGGACATGTGAAGTTTTTCGAGTTTTTTGTCAACAATGGTTTGTCCTGATTGTAATATTCTATTGTGGCAGACTGAGAGAGCAAGTAAACAGGTGAACATGATTGTTGGTACTGATTAGTGCTGATTGTTCAAAAGAGACAGAGCTATTAAAAGTTTGAGAATGTCCCCTGAAGTGACTGGGGTCTGCTTTGTTTCCACTCTAAATGTAAATGTTAATAATTACATTACATTTTCTGGCTTTTTTAAATAGTAGACTGACACTTTACGCCTCTCACCATTAACTTCTTGCTCCCACTTAAAATCCCAGCAGGAGCCCTCCTGACCACGAAAAATGACTTCATCAAAATGAAGGAACCAAAGACAAAGAAAGATGGAGACACACGTTGTCACATATTATACTAAACTTTTATACTACAGTACTGTGGAATCAAAAAGATCTTTCTTTTTTTTACTAAAACCCACTTGTTGTGGCTGAATTGTGGAGTTATTATATTGAACTGCAAAGGTAATGTTTTTTCAAAAAGGAACCAAGTTTTGCAGCCAGAGTGAAACATTTGAATTTATTCTCATAGGCCTGACCATTTCAACACATTCTTGACATATTGATACTTTATAGTGGACTTTTATGTCTACATATTACACTCTAAGTATCCTTCTGTGTGTGTTGTTTATGCTCTGCGATTCTGCTACTGTGACGTCAACACATGCACCTGCTGTGGATGATGCAACAAGGGCACAGATGGTTAGATGTAGGCAAAAGGGGTACATACTTAGTAAGGTGTAAAAAAAAAATCACATTCACACAGGTTTGTTGGATCCATTCATTGCCCCTCCATCCAGCCCTATAGTGCTCCTTTTATTATGTGATTACAGGAAGCATTTCAACCTGACACCATCCATCATGCTGCCCCGGAAAGGTGCCTTTTGATGTTGGGATCTTACACTGAAATCACTGTAAAAGCAGTGGTAAATGGTTAATGGACTGCACTTGTATATTGCTTTTCTAGTCTTCTAGTCTTCAAGTGCTTACACACAAGTCACATTCACCCATTCACACACACATTCACAGATTGGTGTCCGAGTCTACTGTACATGGTGCCACCTCCTACTCAGCATTGGGAGCAATTTAAGGTTCACTTTCTTGCCCAAGAATATATTGACATATTGACTGGAGGAGCTGGGGATCGAACCGCCAACCTTCCAGTTAGGAAACGACCCGCTAAGCTGAGCCACAGCTGCCCGGTATCTGATGACTTCTGAATGAGGACGGGCTGGACCATTATTTTTTTATAATAAAACTGTATACCAAAGTAATTACTAAGATCTGGACATGTAATTAAAAGTGGGAAAGCAGCTGATCAAAGTTGTTTGCAAACCATCAGCTTAGCCAAACATATCAGGGAGGGAGGAGCCATGTTGTTAAACATGACCTTAATGCTTCATTGTGAATATCCATCACACTGACCTCCTGGTTCAGCTTTGAACTACTGAACTTGCTGCAGTTTTGTGTATGTGCAGTATCTGTGTGCAATGAGAGATTATTAGTGGACTCACCTTGGGTTTAGCTCCAAATCTGTCAAAATTGTCTGCTTGTTCACAACCAGTGTTCTCATGCCAAAGTTGTCAAATACTGCTGCTTTTGCAGTGATTCAGCATAAGATCCTGATGCCAAAAGCCACCATATGCAGCAGTATGATACACCACAGGGGGGCGTCAGCTGAGAAAGCGGGCTGTCAGAACCATTTGCGGTGTTATGTTATGCCGCAGACAGCGGATGGAATCTGCCATGTCCGCATGATACGATGCAGGACGGTGTCAAGTTGAAACACTGCCAATGGAGACATGAAATAAGGAGCATGAGGGCTGTGTTTGTGTTGACATCACAGTAGCACCAACCCCAAATGTAAACAGCAGACACAGAAGGATACCAAGAGCAAAATATGTATACAAAGAGGTCCAATGCAAAGCGGCAGTTTATGACAAGTTGGGATAATAAGGTGTTTGTGTTGCACAGTAACACATTACTTGGTCGCATTTTACAGTATTGGGATTACTTTTTAAGTAACAAATGCGTAAGGGACTACAACTTGAAATTACAATGCCTAATAACACTCCATTGTTTGGAAAATTGTAAAGCTCGCTTGTTTGTTTGCTTACCAGCAGCTGGATGGAGGGTTATTGGTTATGGCTCTGTGCGTTCAGGGACAAATTGTAAAATACTTTGGCTTTAAAAACAATAACAGCAACATCAATTAAATCCCAACTTGTGTCATAAAGATCACAGTTTCTCCTTCCCTTTGTTCACCCTGCAAGTTCAAGTTGCATTATAATTCATAACCAGGTAATACAATCAGGAGGAAAGATGAAGACTATGTTTATCCATCACAATGGCAGATGAGCATTAAGACTGTCTGCCATCATTTAGTTTGTTCTGTATCTCTCAGAACACAAACAGTGGCAGCACTGGTGTTTGTTGATCCTCTCAGTCCTCTGCAGCCAAAACAGCCACAGCTGTTGAATTAAAGGATTGTCAAAATGAGTTTTGTCCAAAAACAAAACAAAAGAGTACAATGTATGCTATTGTTAGTAGCTTTTGTTAATTAGAAAACATCTTTATTTTAGCCTTTTGCTACATGGACTCACTTTGTTGTCACAGGCTCAGAGTATGATTGTGTTGCACATGTTGTGGCACAAACATTTCAATGCTAAATGGACTGCATTTAAAAAGTGCCTTTTCACTCAAAGCACTCTATACTAAATATATATAAAATATAGCTAAAATATGTTACACAATATCACAATTGTAATATTATTGGAATATTATATGAGAACAATGGTCACCAAAAAAAAAAAAAAGATGATGGTATTTCCTGGTCAGATATATGGGAAGATGCATGGCAGCTGTACAGAAATCAAACTAAGAGAATTCAGAATACAAACAGATTGTATAACATGCTGTTGCAGCTATATGAAACGGATATAAGGGCTGACAGTAACTGCATAAATGTGGGGCTGCTGAAGGAACTCGGCTCCATCTGTTGTCGGACTCTAACAAAATTAGAGAGTTTTGGTTAGGCACAACAGAAAAAAAGCTATGATTCATACAATATACCATTTCCACTCACAACACATTCATGTATACTGGGAGACATACAGAATTTCAGTAGGGTATTGTCAAAAAAAAAGATTTAAAAATAAAAATCTTTCTTTCATTATGCATGGTCGCAAAGACGGTGATGTTGAAAATTTGATAGCTTTAAATGCACTCACTCAAACAGAATGGATCACTGAAACAGACATGATTAAGTTTAAAAAGGTCACTTTTAGACTGCAAAATAATGAGACAGAATATGCTGAAACATGGGTGCCAGTGGCCAAGTACTTAATGTCATTATAAAGATGAAAATAATCCATGAACACCATTTCTTCTTCCTCTTCTTCTTCTTCTTCTTCTTCTTAGTAGTAGTAGTAGCAGTGGTAGTAGTAGTATTTTGTAATTATTACTTTTTTATTTATTTATTTTGATATAAAATGATATCAGTTATGATAGGCAGACAATGGAGGTGTTGAGTGAAGCCAAGCATCTCTACTCTGAGAAACTGCAAAAACAGTTCATAGACAGAGATGCTGGCTCAGTCTGGAAGGGCCTCAGACAGCTCACCAGCTACAAGCCCAAAACCTCCCACTCTCCTGGATCCCCTGCAGTTCGTCTGTAGAGCCAACAGGTCTGTAGACAACACTGTCAACCTGGCCCTCCATTTCATCCTCGAGCATCTGCAGAAGGTGCCTGACTCCACCTGCAGGTTGATCACAGACTTCCTGTCTGACAGGAAGCAGCAGGTGAAGCTGGGGAAGCATGTTTCTGACAGCAGAACCATCAGCACTGGCTCCCCTCAAGGCTGCGTTCTTTCTCCTCTCCTTGGAGAAGGTTTGCCTTAATGGTCAAATGAACAAGATAAATATTGCTCTTAATTCAGGCCCCTGTGGCAGATTAGAACGTTCTCCCACTGTCGATCCCTTTTGGACCTCTAATCAACCTTGAGAATGACCGTGTGGAGGGCATCATGGTTCCATTTTCTCCACTCCCTGCTGACTTTAGGTGTGCACCCTGAATGACGAAGTGTGTCTCCAACTCCTCTGACAACTCTCCAGACCTCCTCTCTATATCCAAGCATTGGCAGGTGTCTGACCCCTCTGCTGTCCGCATCGCTGCTGCTCCTTGGCGCACACCTTCACAGTCAACATCCAGACAACTGGTGGCATGCTAGCATTGCTAATAGAGTGTTAGCAGCTCATTAAGCAGCTCAACACAAACTCAATTTCACAAGTCCTGCTTTAAGAGGATTCAGTGGTCAGATTTGTTGACCTTCCTCAAACCATTGCTTATTGTTGCTCTGGTTTTAAGGCTGCTATGACTGAACTAGCCCCTGCATTTACCGATGTGCATCCCTGTATTCACACTGTGATTGTCTACCTGAGCACTAATGCCGTCAGGAGAAGTCACTTAGCTAAAAGTTCATGTTCTTAATGCCACTACTATATAAGAGTCTTGTAAAAACCTGTATTCTATCTGGTCCAATTCTTACCATGGGGAAAGGCCTTGAATATCTGAGCTTCTTTTTCAGTCTGCACATATGGCTACAGTCTTACATTCATTTTGGAAGGAAGAGACAGGATGGCAAAGTGTGGGAAGCAATTTGTGTTAGATCAGGAGAAATATTTGCCTAAAATATCTGACTGATATATTTCTCTGACGGTCCACATCCAACACCCTGCATATTATCTCTAACCGACTTGAAGGTCAGACGTGCTCTCGCATTTTAAATTCAACTTCTGCAGCCATGTTCTGCTAATAACTAGCCTCCTCTGATTTCCAGACCGGCTCTGAAATGAAATGAATGAATTTGTTGGATGATTCAGTACCTGTTCAGCCAATCTAGTCATAGGTAACAATATGAGGCCTGCATCCCGTTCTCTTGTTCTCCTTCACACCTTGTTCCTAAAAGAAGTTCTACAGCTAATTTGTCCTTTCATTTCAGTTGTAATCATCTCCCCTCTCACACCTGGCACTGGGCCTGGTCATTTTTGGCAGAACATCTCAAGAAACCCTCACTATATTCCACTATCATGAGCAGCTTTCACCCCATCTTCTAACTTTAATTCCTCACCAAGGGTCTAGAAAAAAAATGTTGTCGCTGAACAAGTCATTATCATTAATCACTGTAAATGGTCTCTCTTTTAAATATTTTTGGGGCTTTAGAGTGGGACACAGAGACTGAGCTCCTCAAAGTGCTTAATAGTCTTCTTTTAGCAGCTAACTCTGGATGCTCATCTGAATCCTTGGATCTTATGGTTGTTTTTGATGCCTTAAATTATTACATTAAAATTGAGTGTCTTAAGAACTACTAGGGATGAACAAGTACACTAATACCTGCATCTATTACTGATCAGCCAACTAAATTATCTGTAGTCATATCCATAGTTAAAATGGTGGAAGTTGTTAATTTAAGGCTGAAATTCACATGGGTTGATCAGAGGTTGCTATATTCATTATCTATTAGAAAAGTAATTATGAAACAATCTCAGAATTTGAGCTCCTGATCTTTTTTTCCCCATCAAAACAGTAAGAGACTGAATATTCTATCATTTCTTTGATTCATTGGTTTATTCATTGGCTCCAACTGTGTATCCTCTTGAGGTTCATATGCTATTCACGAATTGACACAGTTTACTTGCATGATATTTGTACCATCATCTGTATGGGAAACTCTTTTCATCCATTTATTCAACTTAACTCTGAGTGTTACTGTCGATAATTACAGATCTTCCACAGAATTTCTAGAAAAGTACTCTAAACAGAGTACCTCAGTTTAGAGTACTTGGGAACCTGTTTTCCTCCATTTACATATTACCACTGTTATTATTTTGCTGGCCCGGCAGTTTGAGTTAACTTATGACTAGCGGTGTGACAAGATCTTGTGCCACGAGGTCTCACGAGATCATATCATGACGATATTTCTCGTTTAAGTGAAAAGCTGTCTTGCGGGCAAGGGCAGAAGCCTAACAGACTGTGAGCTACCCTGCATTTTCATTGCAGCTGATTTGAAGCCATTTTCTGTGGTAGAAAATCAGGGATTTCGGCGACTCCTCCACACACTGGAACCGAAGTACACCATTCTGTCGAACACGCATTTTACTGGCACAGTGGTGACAAACCTCTATAAAGAGTCCAAGACCAAGGTTTTACAGACCTTGAAAGACGCAGAAAGCATCGCCATAACATCAGACGGTGGGACATTGAGAGGTATGCAAAGCTATATCACAATTACAGCCAACAAAATCAACAATGACTGGGAAATGAAAAGTTTTGTACTGCAGACTCGCCCACTTTTCAAGTCCCACACAGGGGCAAACATAGGTGGCATAGGCAGCTATGACTGACTGGGAGCTTAAAAGACCAAACCATGGCATCGCTATTGTGACTGATAATGGATTTAATGTAGAAGTGGCCGGCCGCGCGGCGGGATTGGAGCCACACATTAAGTGCTTTGCGCACATTATAAACCTTGCAACCCAAACTGGCCTCGGTGTACCCTGCGTCACTCTTTTGCTCGGGCGGGTGAGACATGTGGCTGCTTTCTTTCATCGCAGTTCAACAGCTACCAAGGTGTTAATGTTCAAGCAATTATGGACGTTACAATGCGATGAAACAGCACTTTGGATATGTTGGCACGTTACCAGCAGCCATAGCAGCAGCTCTCACCAGCCCAGAGATATTATTATAGATATATTATAGATATTGATACACTTGACAGATGCGATATCAGAGATGCCAAACACCTTGTGAAGCTGCTGCTGCATCCTTTGAAGACAACCACCACAGTGTTGTGTGAGGAGAAAAGTCCCACAGTGTCTCTCATTGTGCCACTGAAGAGCATGACTGAACAGAACATGACACCAAATGATGGTGATTCCACCACCGTGGCCAACACAGAGACTGCTATCCTCAGGAATATTGCAGACAGATACAGCAGGGATGCATACAACTACCTGCTGGAGTGCACGGCACTGGTCCCAAGGTTCCGGACTCTGCGTCAGCTAGATCATGACCAGTGTGAGGCCTCTTCCTGAGGGGTACAGAGCAAGGCGAAACAGTTGCAGAAAAATCAGGTATATATATATTTAAATTGTTTTCCGTGTTTTGTGTATGTGTGTAACATTTAATTTACTCCATTTATGTTCCCATTAACAACTGAAAAAATTTAATTGATTCATGCAGTGTGTGTGTTAGAAACATGAGAGCATTAGAGTGACTGTGTATGTTGAGAGGGAGAGGAGGGCTGCTGCTTATTCAATTTAAAACCAGTGTTTCATCTGTTTAAAGACCACAGCTGAGGAGAGGGGAGAAGAGGCAGCAGGTGGAGCTCACTGTCCCACACATGGAAGAGAGGAGGCTGTAAGAGCTGAGCCCGAAGTGACAGAAGCGGCTCCCAAAAAGACAGCACTTGAGGACCTGCTAGGGAACTCTTTCTCTACAGAGCTAGAGCAGTCCAACAGATCAGAACAGGCTAAGAGGGAAACTGAGGACTAGAGAAAAGAGGCCTCTATCCCTCTCAGTAGCTGCCCTCTGAAGTGGTGGCAAGAAAACTGCTCCAAATATCCTTTGCTAAGAGGATACCTTGCCAAAGCACACCTTTCTGTTCCTGCTACCTCTGTTCCAAGTGAGCGTGTATTTTTAACTGCAGGAGACATGGTGCCCAAAGGTCTCAACTGCTGCCAGAAAATGTGGACATGCTCATATTCTTGAAAAAGAACACGACCATGGCTTAGGCTAGGCTGTGTAGTTGTAGCATGTTGTCAGTATCAAAAAAAAAAAAAAGGTCAGTCTCTGCGCTTTTTTGCACTCTGTATTGACAGAGTAGTACTTTGGTTACAGTTTTGCACATATTTTTTGCACTTTAAAAAAAAGAATATTTTATTTTATTTGTGGGAAGAAGTTCAACAGTTAAAAGCTCATGCTTAGGTCACGCATGGATATATAAAACATTATAATTATATATTTATATATTATAAAACATTTCAAAATGTACCTGTTAAATAAAAAAGTCTTTGTCCATTCATACATTTTGTCATTTTAGTTTTCTTAAAAGTAACGTGAAAATATTGTCTCGTTCTCGTGAAACCCAATATCATGTATCGTCTTGTCTCGTGAGCTGAGTGTATCATCACACCCCTACTTATGACTCATTTGGGGCAATGAGCTGTCAACTGAGCTCCTGTAAAGACTCAAGGAGACATCAGGAGATCCCTACATCATAGAAACTGACAATTTATGCTTTTGTTGCACAACGAACACTTGGCACACATCCACACATCTGTAAGAGAGGACCAGGCAGACTGATTTTTGTATTCAAAGTAAAATGTCCTTTGAAATGTGTGGAGTGTGTGTGTGTGTGTGTGTGTGTGTGTGTGTGTGTGTGTGTGTGGAGGGGTGTGACCTTTCGTAACCCCTTGCCAGTAGTGTGCTACGCACTGAATGGAAAGACTCTTCATACAGACTCGCAATTTGATATGCAGCTCCTTTATCTGTAGCTTAATTCTTACTTCCTACAAGGACAAGCGGTTAAGGACAATGAATGAATGAATGAATGTATATTTATTACATATATGGTTGTATTATTTTATCTCGTGTGTTCTTTTTATTCTGCTTTTTTTTGGGGGGGGGGTATATTTCTATACTATACTACTTCTATTTCTAGCTATAAACATAAAAATATTAATAGTAGGCATGATGATAATAATAATAATAATAATAATAATAATAATAATAATAATAATAATAACAACAACAACAACAACAACAACATATTATTATTATTGTTTATTTTTTATTTATGTTGGCCCACACTGGCTTTAAAAGAAGCCTTCAACAAATAACATAGCTCGTTATATATTAATCAGTATGACGTTTGCATATGTGACACCTACAAATGTATGGTCACAATTGTAAATTTGTTTTGTGTGTTTAATTTGTAAAAAGGCCACATTATATGTATTTCTGATGTTTGTAATACTTTTGAAGATGCCGTTACTAATGACGCCACAAGGAAGTGTATTCACCATGGCAACCATTAGTTGTAGTAGGAGTGCAAGAGATTTCCGTTAATCCAACAGAAAACAACCTGTTGTAAAGACACAACTAATGTCTCCTGTCTCTACTTTTCTTGTGTAAAACAGGCTAGTAATGAAGGTTATTTTGTTACCAAAACATGCTGAGGACTGTTAACACCTTCTTTGTTTTGTTTTGATAATGTTGAATATGTAAGAGTGTGAGAGTGTAACACAAATTGAGGCCTTATTTTGTCTTTATTGTCTGTTATTGTCTTTATTTACCATCAAAGCTCCTTGACATATGCACTTTTTTCACAGTTGTGTAAGTTAAATGATATGAGAGAGAGTTAAATGAGCAAAATGTATGTGTTGTGAAAAGTTAATTGAGTGAGTTGAGTGTTTCCAGCTGCTCATTCGGGTTATCCAATGTGGATATTAAAGCTGTAAACATGTTGTAATAATAAGTGGTCATTTAGAGTTGCTAAATATGTTTTAATGTAAATATTGAATTGTTTATGTTTTATAATGTGTCTATAATGAAAATAAACAATATAGGAGGCTGAATTACAACATTTAAGACACAGATTAGGTGTATTTTGAAGCTGGTAATGAGCAGTTACTGATTGTGAGACAAAATACACATCCAACAGCATTTGGTAACTGAGATATTCCTGTGTAAAAGCCGATGAGTATTCATCACCAGTCTATCAGCAGTTCTGTTACAACTAACGTCTCGTGTCTCTACTTTTCCTTTGTAAAACAGGACACCACACTTGTTACAGGCAGCACGAGGTGTGAGGCTTGTAACACATGCATATGAAAACAAACCATTAACCATTCAAATGATTCAAAATGTTAATCTCTTCAAGACATTTATGACTCTCATTGATTTCCTACATTTTATGCCTGAAATAGCAAACAGTTTTAATTTTTTTTTAAGCTCACATCAACTTCTAGTGGTATTACTAGACTACTTATACTATCAATACCACCAGTTCTACAACTATTGTTACTACTGCCACTGCTGCTACCGCCACTATTCGTACTCTTAGTATTAATAGAAATACTGCTACTTATTTTATTAACATTACTACGACAACTTCTACTATTTCTACTACAATTTCTGCTAGAACTATTACCACTAGCAGTAGTACGACGACAACTAATTCTACCCCTACTACTGCTATTACTGCTTCTACTTTTAATACTGCCACTATTACTATTAGAAGTACTTATCCTGTAAATTCTTTGATTGACCGCAACTTCTGCATACTTTAAGCTCCATAAACTATGTCAAAATGTTAAGCTTTTTCATTTTATTTTCTACATTTTTTGTGTCAAAGGTCTAGAAATGTCCTTAACCTTTTCAGTTAACATCAACTTCTTGCTTTGACAGTCTTCCAGTTTAACACGTAGCTTCTTCAGTTTAAAGCAGTTCAGCTTTATATCTGCAAGTTTTTGAGATATTTCTGGCAATTTGTAAATATTTCTGCATTTTCAGAAATATGTTTCTGCATTTTCAGCCATGGTTTTAAACTGATTTCTGAGATCTAAGCATCCACACGCATGTTGTGCAGGAAAGGCATTTTCGAGTTCCCTTATGATTCCCTGGAGTCAAAAGTGCATCATAGTGCACCCACATACCAACTGGAACCTTCGAGAAACATGAGGGTGATAAATTCCTTTCACAGCAACACCTGTGTAGTCTGGTGGAGCTGGCTCATCTCCATCTCTCTCTCTCTCTCTCTCTCTCTCTCTTTTGCCTGTTTGCTTCTGGAAATATTAACACTTTAAATTTTATACATCCACACACTGAAAGATGAAAACACATCAACCAAATACCCCTTTTGGTCCTTTTTATGCTTGGTCCTGGTTTGCTGCCAAGTCCCTTTTACACTGCTGGTACAGCACACAGATGAGGAAATTAATTAGTCTCGTGGTATTTATCACACGTAATATTTAATCAGTTTGACTTCGAGTCATCCGAAAACAAGTGTATGAGTTATACTTTTGTCAAAGCAGCTAATGCAAATAAAGCCTTACTCTGTTGTACTTGCTTCATGGTACATCCCTCATATAGTGTACAGATTTATTAATTACTCCTATGTTTGCCCTGAATAAAAACTAGACAGTGTACTACCATGTTTATTTATGGAAAAGATGCAAATACAACAATTTTATATTACAAAAGGTCAGAGGGCTGAACCATGAAGCCAGTAAGACAGAGCCAGGCTCTCTTTGTCTGAGCTGTTCAACAAACCCTGCAGCCTCGGTCAGAGGTAACAGGCACCATGAAGGAGGTTATCAGATGTCTCTGTTAGCTCAGGGTTTCTGCTTCAGGCTGTGAGCGGGTTCACATGAAATGACTCAAGTGAGCATTCAATGCGTCAGTTGACTCCATTGCATGCTGCTTAAGTCCACCTTTAAAGAATACTAAAAAGTATCACAGTACAAAGTAATAATGTCACTTGAATTAAGGCGAGGGAGGAATAATGGCAGAAAATGACGTGTGTGAATGCACAAGTTAATATATTCTATCCATATAGGCTGTTTTATGAATTTATTATTTTCTAAAGTGACAGGTGCTCATTCTGCAGCTCTGAAACTTTAAACTTGATGCAGCGGATTCAAACATTATAAACAAGGACTATATTTAGGTCTGACTTTGTCCCGTAATGAAGGAGACTTTAAAATCACTGTAGTTTTTGTGCAAATCAAAGTGAAATTTTACTGACTGAATATTATCTGTGATAAATACCAACTGAAACATCTATGACCTGTAATATACAGTACCAGCACTGTCAAATGGACGTCAGCAAATCAGAACCAAGCATACACAATCCACAGTGGCAACGCCATGGTATGATCTGAAGGAATTATATCACATTGATATGTATGTGAGTACAAATCATCCTGATTAAAAAATATAGTGAACTATTTATGCTGAATGCTGCCTGTGATTTTATAGAAGCTTCTTTTAAAATCGGTGTGGACAAACTGAGCAGAGAACACATTCACCAAAATGTTCACCGAAAGCAACTATGACTGTGTGAGTAAAATAAACTGTATTCTCGCACAGATTTTCTGCATCACTGATAAACTGTAGTTTACTGTGTAAGTGAAAAAAAAAAAAATAGAGATGCGAGGCATACAGTAAGCCCTACTGTAACTGCATGGCTTTGTTCTTTGGTATTTCTGTAACATTACGACTCAACAAGTTGCATAAAGTGTATTTATAAGGTTTGCTCTCAGCTGACACTCTGTATTACTAATTATAGAGTGATGCTACTCAAAGAAGCTCTGAAAGGAGCTTTAGAATCTTGTGAATCTCACTTAATGGTACACCCCTTATGTCCGCCCCATTTCTGTCCCCAAACATACCCCCTTTAAATATAAACGTGCATGAACTGTTATAGACATTTTATTCCCTCACACATGTAAGCATGTGAAAACATTTAACAGAGAGTGGGGAAAGGGAAGGAGTCAATAGAATCTAAACAGCACACTAAAATATTATTATATTATTCTATCATACTATTATATTAATTTTGGAAAATATGGAACGAGAAATTGGCAGTGCTTGACAGAATTTTGATTCAGCACTGCTTAGTTTGACTGAAGTTCGCAAGCAGTGATTGAGACCCCTTAGCTCTGATTGGTTGTTTTCCAACAATCGTAGTAGATTTTAGCAAATGCTTTTAGAAACACTACAAGGAGAGGGGTATCATGATTTATTCACAGACTATCTGTCTCATGTAATACCAGCGCATCTCATTCCAAAATTGTGAAATACTGCTGCATTTTCAGTGATTTCGGCATAAGATCCTGATGCCAAATGCCACCTTTCATAGCTGTATGATAATAGTATTATATAGTATAGTATAGTATTATTACTACATTATTATTATTATTACTGCATTATACCACTGTAGTACCTGCATCCTGGAACATCAACAGCAGATGCAGAAGGATACATAGAGCATAAGATGTAGACACGGAAGTCCACTGACGAAGTGGCAACATTTGAAGACTTGGGATGAGAACTTGTTGTTAATAGAAGAAGACACAAGATGTGGATATAATGGCAGTTTCAGTAAATTAGACAAATAGATATTTTCATAAAAAAATATGCACTGTAGCTTTAAGGGGAGGTGAAACATCTGACTGGCATTGTTACTAAGAAGAGAAAAAGAAAATCAAAGCAGTTCCTGACTGTCATCCTCTCTATGTTCACTGGTATTGAATTACATCATGTGGCCTCATGGGGAGAAGAACGTGACTGCACTGTTATATTAATTATTTTAGACAGCTATTATATAAAGGTCACATTAAAACTATTCCCTTGGAAATGTGGTAATAAATACCATGAACGAATCGATCAACCCTTTGATTTGGATGTTTAAAAGCATTGTGATGACTCATTTTGTGCGTTTCCTTTTTTTCCTCACCACTAGGTGGCACTATTAGTTTGTGAACAGCCGACAAGGAGAGAGGAGCAGGAGGAGAATGGGAGCAGCAGAAATTGATGCAACACGGCACAAGCAACCGCTGCAACAATGCAGATTAAAGTGGTGGAATGAAAAGAGGAAACAACATTAGAAGAAAGTGACAGCGCAAAAGCAGAGGAAACAAGAAAATAAGATGCTTTGTCAGGAGCTATATTTGTATGCTGCTCGGATTCCCTGCAAATTAGAGGAGACAAAAGTGTGAGGGTGAAAGACAAGGGAGAGGAGTGGGGCTGGACAAGACAGGATAGACAGAAATTCAGGGCTCCTTTTTTCAATTTAAAGTGCTCAGAGTTGAGAGACTGCTTTCAGTGAACACACACAGAGGATTGTGTGTTGGCAGACTGATTGTTGACAGAGAGAACACACACTTCTACAGGATACCCCTGATTCCACTTGAAGTACTGCTGTCTCCTTCTACTGTCACCATGTAATCCCAGCAGTCTGCTGAAAGCCCCGTCAACTGAAACCTGAAGGGAGAAATGAAGCCACTCCTGCTCACCAGATGAACTTCACACAAATCTCCCTTCACTCGATGCTCCTCTGAGACAGCAGAGAGGAGAGAAAGCTCTGTTTAATGAAATGTACAGAGGCTCTGTCATCTCTGCTTATCATTATTTCCAATGCACCCTGCTTTGTTCTGTCATGTTAAGGGCTCCATGTCACATAGCCTTTGCTATGTGTCACGAGGGGATAATGTTCCTGTGTGCATTTCTACATGTGTTAGTAATACTATAAAGCAGACATAAAACGTCGAATTTGAATATTTTACTGCCTTACTCTTTAATGAAATTCACACTTTTTACAGTCATTTCTGTTCAAAACAGTATATGGTAAATTGTAAATGGACTGCTCTTGAATAGCGCTTTTCTAGTCCAACCAGTCAAAGTGCTTTCACACTACATAGTATCACATTCCCCCATTCACACACGCATTCACACATTGGTGGCCAAGGCTACTGGACAAGGTGCCATCTGACACTTAGTACTATTCATATGCACTCAGTCTGATGGCACAGCATCAGGAGCAATTTGGGGGTTCAGCATCTTGCTCAAGGATACTTTGACGTTTTGACTGAAGAAGTTGGGAACCGAACTCCTGATATTAATGGACGACTCGCTCTTCCTCTGAGCAACAGCCACCTGGAAGTCTTTCCAGAGAGAAACTCCTCTGGAAAGAGATGGAAGAGATGTGTTTCTTTTTTAAATGCACATTTTTGGAATAAACCATAACATACTACAAAATCTATTTTTGAACCATTCAGAGCATTTCAAACAAAAATAATTAGGTGGTCCAGAACTAGAAACATTGGTTCCCAGCTGGAACCGAGATGTCATTTACGACATGTCTGAAAAAGAGAGGAGGGAGTAGGCAGGTATTAAATGAGAAACCATCACACACAAAAAGAGCAGTTGGTTCATGCTTGTTTTTTGAGCAAAAACAAATATATTTTAAAAAAAGAAGACACAACAAAAGTTTGCAGATAAACAATATTATCTGTGTTTACATTGATTGTGCATTGTTCAACATCCACCATTGCTGATACATCCTTGATTGTCCCACACATATCAATGCTCTGTCGGTGGATTTTTGCGTCTTCATATTACGCTCTAGGTATTCTCCTGCATCTGCTGTTGACATTCCAAAATGCTGCAACCAAAAGCACATGGTTAGGTTTAGGAAAAGCTATCATGGTTTGTTTTCACATTCATATGGGAAGCAAACACTAGGCTCCCAGGACGAAGTCCGGGGTTTGTTGGACCCATCCACCACTGCTCCTGCCCGTCTGTCTTATGAAGAAATCACTGACAAAGCAGTGGCATTTAATGACCCCAGGGTGAGAAGAGGCTGCTTTATCTGGAAACTGCACCTTAAATTGGTATTCATGAACAAGACAGGCTTTGTCTGTTTTAACTAACTAATCATAATAAACATGGTTATGGTTGGTGGATGATGGTTATAAAAAAAAACCCTGCTGACTGTTGGCTGGAAACAGGAAACATCTCATGTTTAAATCAGATGTTTAAAATGTTTAATAACCTCCATCACAATGTCATCCTCATGTAGACTATGTCACACTATAACAACGACACCTAACTTCATTCTTTGCTCCCATCATAATTACTAAAGCCTCTAGAGGGCTGTCACAAAGTAACATAAACACGTCTTTTTGCTGAAATGAGTGATGCTGTCATTTTTCTTGGGAGCACAGTCTCTCATTAAGTGAGCACTTATTATATTCAAGGGGGTAATTTAGCAATACTACTCTCCTTAAGCACTTTTACTACTGACGCTCATCACCTGTGCTTTTTCTACTTCGACTTCTCAAAATGCTAACCATGGTCAAATGCATGGTTAACTGTATACAGTAAAATTAAGAGTTGAAACGTCAGTTTTTTCGGGATAAAAGTAGGTTAAAACTCTGCATGTTGCTACTAACTGCTTAAAGTATTAGTATTGTAATGTTTTCATGTTTCTCAACATAACTACCCCTTCAGAATTTCTGAACAGCCTTTACAGAGACTTGGCTCTTGTGTTTCAGCACAACCCCAGCAAAGTTTCAGATCTGAGCTGTGCAGTTTTGCTTGTTATAACTGGCAGTGTTATAATGAAAAACAATAAAAACTCTTAAAAATCTCGTAGCTCAGCTCAAAGCAACCAAAAGAACATAACTGGCCTAAATGTGTTGTGAATGCTGTGATGAAATGTAACAAGTCGACTAACGTGCAAGAAACCAAGCTGAACTCTTCATGTTGAGTAAGCAAAATAAATAAGTGCTCAGTGAACAGCAGCCTCCAACCACCGTGAGTAATGTACAAGTGAGCATCCACTCAGAATAATTAAGAATATGTAAGCAGTGTAACAACACTTCTGTTGCAAAGTGCCTCCATAAACACATGAAACATAACATTTGTGCACAAAACCCTTGTCCATTCATTTCATCCAACTGAATTGTCCTTGTGTTTGTGCTCATATATGTCTTTGGAAAGCGTTACATCTGAGGAAGAGTTACATCTATTTTATCTTTTTTTATTTTAATTTGTATTAGTTTACCCACCATGCCCTGTTATTTTACCTTGACTTTCACATTGGACATTGAAAAAAAAAAAGAAAACTACAAGAAGAAACCAACAACTACAAATATAAAATACAATTTTGTGGCCCTGGAGCCTTTCTCACTTACCCGAGTTAAATGAAAGTTAAATTACATTTTGCTGCACATAGTGTAATAAGGCCACATTTACATAGTCAGAATGGTAGAGTAAGGTCATAGCAGTGCAGTATGAAGTTATGATTATTAGTTTTTCTTTGGAAAATGAATGTCAGCTGTTGGAAGTCTTTAATTTATGTTTGGTATTATTATGTGTCTTACAATTCCATTTGGAATGGACCATTGCAATGGTATATCACCAAAAGTACCATCCATCCATCCATCCACCTATCTGGAGTCTGGTTGCAAGGGCAACAGTACACAAAGTACTCAAGATGTCCCTCTGCTTAGCAACACTTTTCAGCTCCTCCTGGGGGACCCTGAGGTGTTCCCAGGCCAGATGAGATATATTATCCCTCAAGCGTGTTCTGAGTCTGCCCCGGGGCCTCCTACCAGTTGGACATGCCCGGAACACCTCTAATGGGAGGTGCCCAGGAGGCACCCTGATCAGATGCCTGATCATGCGGCACCTTGCGGCAGCTGAACTGTTTTAGCTTCATGAACCACTGAGCGACTCTCATGGGAATAAACTTTTGCTGCCAATGCTGTATCCACGTGTCTTCATACCTCCACGTGCATTACCACATCTGTATACATGCAGATTGTAGGTTTAATCATATTAAAGATTTCTCCAACATTTATTATGTTTGGATATTGAGAAAATTATAGCTATAGTTTTAGTCAATGTATGGAGCCAGCACATGACAGGAAGTTGTCAACCGAAATCACTGACTTTAGCCAACAAAACTAGCATTGATGACATAACGTCATTCCTGCACGTATGAGGTCCAACTAGTTGTCATGCACAGGTACCTCTCCACAGGTTGATATCCAAAAGGTGACAGATGCCCGTTAGGGCTGCACCGTTTGATGCGGTCTACTAGTAGTATATTAAATGTAAAAAATAAATGCATGCATATCATGTCATGTTTGCATGTTGCACAATGGGCTGCATTATGTGCCTTTATTAACCTACAGTGTCTGGAAAAAGGAAATCCTTGAGCATAACAACAATGAGCATTTAACACTAAGGATGATGTAAAACACAAGCCTGTCTCCTAGAAACTCTAATTTTATACTCCTAATTTAGCTTACACAATTGGAGAAAGACGCTCTGCTGCTTGGTTTACATTCCTTTACAACATAATGAGAAAACATTTTTAATGATCATAGCTACTAAAAAGTGTAAATTTTAAAATTCACAGTCTCCAAAATATTCACTGACAACATATTTCAGTGGTTTTCAACAATATCCTCTTTAGGAACATTTTATGATTAGAATTAAACAATTACAGCATTATTATACATATGTGAGTAAAAAGTAGTGACACTGAATTTGTGTTTATCTCAGAATGAACAGTTTGTTTACACATAAATCAGACTGATTTAGGTGTAGTCCCTCTTGGACTTTGCAGGCTGTTTTTGTAATTGTTGCAATCCAAAATGCCTGATTTTGTGGCAGCTTTTATTGTGTTATTAGGCACTTTTTAATTGTAAGAGTATTGTCATAAAATAATTTAAGTAAAGTATAAGCCAGAGCCAGCCAGGAAGATTTAGGAGCAGTGAGGTCAACAAGGATGAGACAGGTTGACCAGACTGTGAAGGCAGTGATGCACAGGACGAATATATTACATTAAAGACAGGGAAAGACCACCGTGTGCTTCACAGCTTCACTGCCAGGTGAGAGAGAGCCCAGTGTGCCTCAAACAGCGGTTGTTACACTTTATAGTTTGGAAAACTCTACAGCCCATTTTTTTGTTATAGTGCAAGTTTAGTGCTTAATAAAAATTCTATATTAATGATGATAGCCTCAGTGTTTTTTCACACTATTGGATTCAAGTGGCTTCAGTCAGTGTGTACATAAACACACCCACTGCTTCAACCACACCTTAGATCTAGTCTTTGCATACGGCATTGAAATTGAAGATTTAATAGTCTTCCCTGAGAATACCACTCTGTCAAACAATTATTTAATAACTTTCAATTTTCTGTTACTCGATTGCATGCCTCTCAGTAAGAGTTACTATACTAGATGTCTGTCTGATGGTGCGGTAGCTAAATTTAAGGAACTGATTCCTTCTGTGTGAACTCATTACCATGTCTCAATGTGACTGAGAATGCTTTTGCTAATTTAAGTCACTCTCAAATTGATTGTCTTGTTAATAGTGCTACTGACTCACTGCAATCAGCTCTCAACTCCGTTGCACCTTGTAAGAAGAAATTAAGGAAACAAAGACCTAACAAAGCCCAGACCTGCAAATTAAAACAAGTATCACTAAAATGGAATGAAATTGGCATTTAACCAACCTCGAAGAGTTCCGTTTAGTCTGGCAGGACAGTCTTAAAACGTATAGAAAGGCCCTCCGTCATGCCAAAGAGAACTATTACTCGTTAATTTAGGAAAATAAAAAAAAATCCCTGGTTTCTCTTCAACACTGTAGCCAGGCTGACTCAGATTCACAGCTCTTTAGAGCCTTGTATTCCTTTGGCCCTCAGTAGTGATGAATTTATTTAATTTTCTTTAATGATAAAATTATAACTATTCGAGATAAAATCCATCACCTCTTGCCCTTAACTGACCTGACCTCAGACACAAGTAATTTGGATATGGCAGTAGGGCCTCAAGTTTATTTAAACTGTTTTAAACCCCATTGACCTTCACCAACTCTCGACATTGATTTACACATCGAAGCCATCAACATGCCTATTAGACCCCATTCCAACTAGGCTACTTAAGGGAGTTTGACCATTAATTGACAACTCTTTGTTAGATATATTCAATGTGTCTCCATTAACAGGCTATGTACCACAGTCCTTTAAAGTAGCTGTCATTAAACCCCTTCTAAAGAAACCCACTCTCAATCCAGGGGTTTTAGCCAACTATAGACCGATATCTAATCTCTTTATTTCTAAAAAAGAAATTGCTAATCAGCTTTCTCACTTTCTCCAATGTAATAGTTTATTTGAGTATTTTCCATCAGGATTCAGAGGTCATCATAGTACAGAGAGGGCACTAGTAAAAATTACTAATGACTTATTGATTGCCTCTGATAAAGGTCTGGTCTCTGTGTTAATCCTATTAGATCTCAGTGCAGCATTTGACACCACTGACCATCAAATCTTACTCCACAAACTAGAACACCTAATTAGCCTTAAAGGAATGTCACTAGCCTGGTTTAAATCATTAGATCATATCCAGTTTGTTCATATTAATAATCCATGCTCCACGCATACTAAGGTCTGCTTTGGAGTACCACAAGGTTCTGTGCTCGGACTAATCCTTTCCACTTTATATATGCTTCCTCTAGGCAACATCATTAGAAATCACTCTGTAAATTTTTATTGTTATGCCGATGATATTCAGCTGTATCTATCTATGAAGCAGAAGATGAAACTGATAAGTTATCTAGACTACAAGCATGTCTTAATGATGAGCCGCAATTTCTTGATGTTAAATTCAGACAAAACTGAAGTTATTGTTCTTGACCCCAAACACCTCAGAAACTCCTTTTCTAAGTATTGGAGATATTGTGAAGCTGTGATTTGTTTTGCTGGAGCCACTTTATCAAGTACGGCAACTCCAGTCAGAGAGTAGACGCAGACACAGTGAACATTTCAGATTCTTTATATCGAATTAAATGACTGGCAGCGTTACAGGCGAATCTTCAGTCTAGTGAACTGACTGTAAGATGAGGGATGGGACGTAGAATATGGAATGCAGAATGTAGAATGTAGAATGGTTTCTGTAAGACAGAATAAAAAATACAAATAATATTCACTATATTTAAAGACTAAATGCACTGTGCTTATTGCTCTAGCAACAACATACAAGTGCTATGTAAACAGAAATAGCTGAAAGAACAGCTTAGTTGGTATTACACATATACACACAATGTAAATGAGCAATATAACACAGCTAATTGGCTAGCATAACTCAATTGGCGAGTGAGCTAAATTAACACACAGCAGAAGCTCAAGAAAAAACAACTCAGAAAATAACCTCAGCCTCAGCGACTTAACAGAACATAATATGGGCTTCATACAACATTTATCTCTCATAAACAACCAGCAGATACATTCTTCAGGCAATTAGTAACTTACTTTCTTCAGGAACGCATTCTGTGTGAATGAGAAGCAGCCTCAGTGCAGCATGTGCTGGTTAACTCCCTCTACACCCCCAGATAAAACATTACTACGACCCTACAGCACAACTGAGCTGTCCAAAAAGGTGCCTGACGAAAAGAACATAACATCCTAGTTGAATGAGCGTAACAGGGAATTTACAACACAAAGGATATAATTTCTTTAGATTGCATTGCCTTGGCCTCTAGCACAACTGTAAGGAACCTCTGAGCTATCTTTTGCCTCCCATATAAAACAAACTTCAAGGACTGCTTTCATTCACTTGCATAACATTGCAAAAATTAGACTATCCTGTCTCAAACAGACGCCGAAAAATTAGTGCACGACTTTGTTACTAGGCTGGATACTGTAACTCCCTGTTATTCGGTTGCCCCAACAAGTCCCTGAAGGCTCTCCAACTGGTGCAGAATGCTGCTGCATGTGTTCTAACGGGAACCAAGAAAAAGGATCATATTAACTCCTGTTTTAGCTTCTTTCCACTGGCTCCCTGTAAAAATCCAGAATTGAATTTAAAATCCTCCTTCTTACCTACAAAGCTCTGAATGGACAGGCGCCATCCTATCTGTTGCAGCTCATAGTTCCCCTATCAATTCAGTTCAATTCAGTTCTATTTATGAAGCCCATTATCACAAAACACAGTTTGCCTCAGAGGGCTTTACAGCATTACATCCCTCTGCCCTTAGACCCTCACATAATCTAAGGAAAAAACTCCCCCCAAAAAAACCCTGTAATCGGGGAAAAAATGGAAGAAACCTCAGGAAGAGTGACTGAGGAGGGATCTTGGAGAGTTTCCCAGTTTGTTCCTATTAATGATCAATCCCCCATACATACTGAATCTGCTTCGGAGTGCCACAAAATTCTGTGCTTGAATTTAAGTGAATTTCTGCGATTGCAACGTAATCTCAAAATCCTAGAGGGACTGATAAGCAGTCAAAAGAGTTCAACTGAGTAGCCACAGGGATGCTTTTTTCAGTGGTAGTTACTAATAAAGAGGCCAGGGAGTGTGTACATACTTTCAGCCATGGATGTGAACGGTTAATTTAGTAATTACTACGGTGACTCACATGAGCTGATGCACTGAAAATTGAAAGACTAAAGGTCAATGTTGCAAGTTGTTCTGTCAGCAGTCAAGTGTTACTCCAAACTACTCGAAAAATCACTGTCATTTTACCACTTACGATTACGTGTAGTGTAATTCCTCACAGTTATATCCTATTTATCCTCACACTTACATGAAGATCTGCTGTTTAAGTAACACAGCAACAACAAAAACGCAATTATGACTTGCAATCCAGTAATTCTTATTTGTTCTCGCTGTGAAACTGCTGTAAGGATGAAAAAATAAAATTAGAAACATTGCTTTTTATTTTCTAGCATTATGTCTTTAATGTTTTAGAAAGAACGCCACCCCCCCCACACACATCTCAGCAAAAATACTAAGCATTAAAATATGACAAGCCCTTTTAATTATCATTTAGCACATTTAAATTTTATGTGTATCTGTCATCTACTGGATATGTGTGTCCCAAAACAACTTAAGTGTTGCAGACATTAATAATAATTAATGCATCTGCAGATGTGAGGTGAGACTCTTTGAAGGCAAAAATAAAAAATACATTTCATAAATATGCGTTGGGCAAGTTTTATACACACATTAACAAATTTAGTGAAGTGTCATTGGTGCCAAATGAGGCCCTGTTAAGAATCTGGCTTTCCAGTGAGGAGCTAAACAGCCTGATGATGGCTGTAATAGATGAACGATTGGTTGGGACTGAATACTAATGTTGGACAAAAGCTGGCCTGGCTCGACAATGGTGGATAATGGCTTGGTTGAGGGCTCAGGCAGGCTGATATCCAGCCTGATAGATGGTTATGTATGAGGAATCAACTTGAAGTATTTGGCAACTTGCGACTTAGTTGTAATAAAGTGAGTTTGCATCTATCACATGGCTGTCCCCTTCATAGGCTTTGGGTGTGCATCAGTTCCAACACCATATGGCAAGAAAGAATCAAGATTTGCAAGCTTGCTACTTATCCACTCAGAATATATATGTTCATTCATGAGGTCAGTTTTCCTATAAACATGTTTAAGATGGTTCACGAGTTTCAATCTACTGGAAGCAATAGGTTCTGGTGTAAAACTGTGACCTGAAGGCTGAGGGTACAAGCTCAGCAGTGTCCAGCCAGAAATTAACTATGTGGAACACATCATAAATGCACATGCATGGATAACCCCATTCAGATGGGGACCCCATTGTCCTAATCCACTGAGAGGGAGACAGTCTGAGATGGCTCCATAGAAAAGCTCAGGGAAGTGGCTGTGCTCCGCTCTCTGATGGAGGTGATGTGCATCTGTCAAACCAACTCATCATTCTTCATCCTCCATATTTTTTGTCTTATAAATCAGAAAAAGAGAATTTTAAACACTTCTGATAACACATGAAAATGTACTTTCTGTTACAAAATAAGTTTTCTAGGATGTCTTCTTTACTGCACTTTTGTGCACAAAGTTGTAATGGGCTTTTTACCACAACAACCTTACGGGGCAACAATAACCAATGTGTTTTTTTATTTTCCAGGAGAAAAGACTAAAGACTAAGGGCTCATTTATGCTCAGTGTTGGATTTATACATGGACACAGCTGGAACTGTCTGTCCCTATGTTCATTTTGTCCTTATGGCTGTATGTTTCTGAACGCTTACTGATATGGATGAAATGGAGCCAGTCCATTCTTATTCAGATTTTGTCAAATACAGTATCAATGGAAATTGTGGGGACAATGTTGTATAGTTCAAGTGAGATTAGGACACAACAAAGACATTTCAACAATTGCAGAAAGGGACAGCTAATTAGTGAAAAGAATTCTCTGTCGACACATTGAGATGTATTTAATGGCCTCAAGGACCACTGCATTCTAAAATGCTAACTCTGTTAAAAGACACATTACTGCAACCTTTTCTACCATTGCCATGTTTGTTGTTGTCAGAACCTGTTGATTCTGCCCATCATCTAGAGCATATATCTCTGCCACCATTAAGGAGGTATTGAAGTATGTGGACAGAATAAAGCAAACAGCAGTTTCCCTGTGCTACCTTATGGAACCATCTGTGACATCATCTGGAGCAGGGCCAATGCATGGCAAGACTGATCATTGGTAAGATGGTATGTTTTCTTCTGATCTAATGTACACAACAAATCAGGATTTCCTGCCTGGTTTTTCCTCTTAACAGGAAAAACTCCGCCTTTGCACACACACACCACGTCACCAGTTTATTAGGTAAACCTTTCGACTAGCATGCAGTGAAGGTTATCTTTATGACTGTCATAAAGTAAGGTTTTAAATTAAACACAAAAAATACTCATTAAGGTGGTTAATGTCTGCAGCAAAATAACTGTCACTGAATGGGAATCTTTGCTGCAGGATCTTTACCATTATTAACATGCTAAGTCATTGTGTAACCTGACACATTGTGATGAATTTCCACAGCCAAGGGCATGATACCCTTACTTTAAAAATCTTATTTTACAGTGTCAGTTCAGCCAGTACATCTCTCCAACCAATTTGTTTTTTACTACCCAGATGTTGTAATCCAGATGAGTTGATAAAAATGATGATTTGCTCAGCTAGGAGCATAAATCATAATTGAGGGCACAGCAACAATCGAAAGCTCATAAGTTTTACGAGCAGCAGCAGGGATTTTTTTTTGGCCCTGAGTTTTACCTCTTAGGCTTCATGTCGGCTTGTTGATCAAGTGGGGGGTGAAGCTGATTGTCTATTCATTTATTTTTACTAAAAAAAAGTATCTTTTTTTTCTCCATATTGTAATATACCAACAAGTAAATGTGACAACATTTACATAAGATTTACATAATAAAATTAACTTTTTCAGAGGGGCAAAAACAGCTGTCTGGGTAAAAGTCCTGTTTGTTCGACCCATACATCCACTATAACCTCCAGGATTTTCTTGCTCTATATGCTACATCAGTTGCTTTGAGTATCTATATTCCGTGGCTGGATTTAAACGGAGTTAGCTGAGCGCCTTACAGATCATCATCATACAGATGCTGAAAAGCACCATGTGCGTAGTTAGTTTTCTTCTGGAGGCTGGCACCAAGAGTGAGTCAATCCCTGTAGAGCCACATGTTAAAATGCCCAACTTTGCAGCAGAAATGAACATAATTACAGGCTAGAACAAAAATAGTCTTTATAGCTTATTTCCCCTATTATGACAACAATGTATGGTTCCATTTTTAAAATGCTAAGGCGTTTAAATGTTATTAAGGCTTAAAATAACATGTTCCGCCATCTTGGACAGCTGCCTACAACAGCCTCACTTGGACAAACGGGTGTTTTATTATGTTTTTTTCCCTGCCAGATCAGATCTATGCATGTGTGGTCAAACTGCGGACACAGAGAAAGAACTATTGACATCAGACGCTCTGGCTTGATCAAACGTTGTACTACCCGTTTTTGTATACTTAAATAAATTATTAAATTAAAATTAAATAAATAAATTATTATTGTTATGCTTTTTTTGGTGTAAATCAAGTTTTAAAAAAAAAGTTCAATGTGTGTGTCAGTTGCGGAAACACAGTGACAGAGGAAGAAGAAGACTGAAATATAGACTATGTTCTATTTGTGTGTTTGTTAATAAAGTACAGTTTATAACTAATTTGAAGTTATTTCAGTCATTTCAAATATATCATACAGAGTAAGCTGCCTGTCTAATGCAGGCAATTCATTGTGTTTCTCTAAAAGGTATAAAGTGAATAGAAATTACTCAAAATCAGCCCAACTGAAGTTAGAATATGCAGATTTATAGAGTAAAACATACATTCTGAAAATATCAGAATTTGAAAAGCACTGTCAATATATATAATTAATATAATAATGCTTATTATAATAATAATTATATATATAATTATAATTAATTCTTATTGAATAATTGTTGTGAAACTCCTCACTTGCAAACATCTTTTTAATTACAAGTTGTTTTCATTTATCAATAATCAGTCATATTCTATGCACATTTGCTTTTTGCACTCTTCTTTTTTTCCTGAGAAGGCAAAAAAATTTTTTTTGGGGTGGGGCAAGATTTTTTTTTTTTTTTTTTTGCATAAATATTAGCAGGTAGGAGGCACGGATCAGGTACTGACCACACCTGTTTGTCCAGGTGAGGCTGCCGTAGGGAGCTGTCCAAGATAGCAAACTGCTTGCACATGCATGGAATGGATCGGGATGGGTTGAACAAGATTGGGTACTGACACCACCCTCTCATCAAAATATGGTCACTTCTGGCTACAAAAAACATAGATGGTGACTGCTGTAATGCCAAATTCAAAGCTTCAAAACTGGCTACATTCATTCTTTTATACCTTTTATGGTACGTATCAGAAGTGACAGTCTGTGACAAAGCATCGTTTTGAATGCGAACAGGCTGAGATGACAATGTGTCATTTTACTATTTTCATAGAAAGAGGCAGGATTAACCATCATTCAATGACAAGGCACTAGAGGACATTGGGCCTCATTCACCAGACGTTCTTCAGAAGACATTCCTTTCAAACCCACTTAGGCAGTTTTTATGAAGATGCTAACATTCATCATATTTTCTTATTTGGAATTTGTTTCTTACGTAAGGACACTAGTTAGTTGTGTCCCAATTCAGAGTCTGCATCCTTCAGAGGACGTGGCCTGGGAGGGGGGGGGGGGTTATTTTTTAATTTAAATTTTACTGGAGGAGGAGTAGAAGTGCCTCTGTCCGCGTCGGAAGCTGATTTATCTCCAGGCAGTAAAGACTCGCTCAGCAGGCGGACCTCTCCTCTGCTGCGGGCAGCACGGGGGGCTACAGCGCCGAGCTGGCTCTACATTCCCATAGCTAGTATGCTAGGTGGCTATGTGTTAGCATTACTAATGTCACGTATTATGAAGGAAATTATGAGATTTTAATGTCCCTCTAAGTTTAACATATCTGGCGTTTGATTTTCAAATGAGTAAAAACCCACATTACGATCTCTGCTCTGTGCTGCCATTATGAAAATTACTTTTGAAGATCGCGGGCGCGCAAGGAATCTTCTGAAAATCTTGGGAAGGCCGCGACGGATAGTAGGATGTGTCCTCCAAAAAGAGGTAAAAGAAGGCCGCTTTTGTGGGCTGCATAAGAAGGAGCCTTCGAATTGTGACCAAATGGGACAGCCTTCGTGCAGCCTCCGAAGGATGCAGACCCTGAATTGGGACACAACTGTCCACATACAAAAGAGCACTCCATCACATATTATAAAACATTTAGTTCCGACCAAGCAATTTGATTGGTTAAGAGGCATTCCATGAGTGCTGATAGGAGTACAACATCACTGGAACTGTTAACTTTTAACTCTGCATGTATCACTCAGCTTCACGGCCGTTCAAAATCCGATAATAAGTGCAAGAGTGAAAGTGGGATATGTTTATAGTACGGTGTAAGCATAGGTTCAAACAGCTAGCTGGCGCTGTTCATGTAGCATTGGAGTTACTAAAAGTTATGAGGAAGCCCAGGAGCGAGCAGCTGTGATGGACGGGTTTTGGTAAACTGTCGTTCACTGGGAGTAAACCAGCTGTTACATGGATGTGCAGTGAGACAGGGACACACTCGTCTGACACAAAACGCAGCCTGTGACACTGACACACACACACATACACTGTCTGATACGGTACTCGAGGTAACGGAGATCACGGCAGCGAGCGGACACACACCGCAGCGACGATCTGTCTGATCTAACTAGCTCATCTGAATGACACAGGCCGCCAAAGTGTCTGTTACAGACACTGATTTCACTGAAAACACAGAGATAAATGTTCATGATACTGAGCAGCTGCTCTTTGCATAACATGAAGACCGAGCTAACACAGATTAGCAAGCAGCGTGCAGGAAAATGTTTATGTGTTGCTAGGCAACAGCTGTTGCGTCCAGCGGCTGCGGAACTATTTGTGTCGGCGTAGCCAAAAAAAATCATTAATTAAACAAACAAATCATAATCTGTTGTCGCCTGTTACTATCAACAAAAAGAGCCGATGATATAGAAGCACATCATTCCCTCCTATTTGATATTGCTTAATTATGTGCTGATGTTTGTGTGGAATAATGAGTTATTGCTTTTTCTTCAATCCTACAGTTTTATCATATTATAGGATAAATATTAGTTGTATGGCCTTTTAAAATAAACTTTGCTCCAACACTTCAATTCACATCAGTTATGTTAATGGAAACCATGGCATCTAATAATTAGTGATTGATCATGCTAGAAAAGGTCACTGGTGGGGCAAAAAGTGATGAAGCTTTTTTTGAGTAACTTATTAGTATCTTGCAGAAAAATTGCATGAAATCATCCGTGTTCACCCTCTCTTCCTGCTCTCACTCCCTCTGAACACACACAATTCTTGGCATGCCACTCCTCTTTTCCTGACAGTTGTGCTACTATAATGCATAACATTTGCAGGTTGGGTAGTTCATTAACAAATATTTTTAGCATCCCATTTTTCTTTTGTGTTATTTTATATCCACTCCTGACTCTACAGAATATGACTGTTTTTTTGGTATTCGCTTTCTGCAGAAGTACATCCACCTCAGAACAGAAGAGGAAAAGTTGAGTTCCGGACTCAAACTTTGCTGTAAGCTTATGAGGCTAGTGGGATTCATTATTGCTAGAACACAACTGCGAACAGTTCTGGGGGTTAAGAACTTAACGTGAATCAGAGGTAGACTTGTTTCTTAGAACTTTTTTTAAATAACAAATTAAAGAATAAACTTTGAAAAACATTAGTGAATTGCTCTTTTTTTAGGAAAGATACAGATACATTTTCTGCCCTGTCAGGTATCCAACAATGAAACTTGATACAGCAACTCACAGCATTTCTAAGAACTATTAGCACAATACATTTGCAGCACTATCTGTGGCTTTTTGGCCCTTTTGATTTGAAATTCTTCTGTCCATATTTTTACCATGTGTACCTCACCAGATAAATGACTGCTGATGTTTAATAATGGCTGCGTTTTTAAAACCCATCTCAAATTCACATTAGAGAATGTCATAAACATTCTCTATTGAAACCAATAAAGAGGAGATGCCATTTAAAAATCATATCCTGCTGGGTAATGGACAAATCATAAAGCTGTAATGTGATGGCTCTAGCTCTGGCTCTTCCATCTTTCCTGTCACTCTGCATTGTAAATGTGGTTATTTGGCCTGATATACTCAAAGAAGATATGACGTGGGAATATTCAGATACAGTTGTTGTAAATTGCCTCCTGCTGAAGTCATTCAAATCAATATTATATAAGCACAATTTTTCTTTGAATGGACAACTTCTCTGGTCTGTTTTTGATGTTTCTATTGTTGTCATTGAATTGTTTTCAGTAAAATCTACTTATTTCTTTTCTGTCAAGTTACATTTACTGCATATTCTTTTATACTGCCAAGATGTGGACTCCAGTTTGCCATGGCTGCACTCTAATTGGACGGAAGACTATCCCTGTGGTAATTTTAGAGGCTTGCTTCTGGGAAGGAGTCAATATTTGGATTGAAGATCATCCCTGCAATAAATTTTAGATTACATGGAAGGAATCAATATTTAGAAATTATTCCCGGCACGTCTTCTGAGAACAGCGTGACTGAGTGTGTTTCTGCTAAATCCAACATGACAGCCTGACAACATACCTACCAACAAGTCCTGAGTGTGTGAGTGTGTGTGTGTGTGTGAGTATGTACATAAAGACTGCAGGAAATATATTACTTGTGCGCAGATGCCGTGTGCATACGCTTTGTGTTTTGTGTGTGCCATACATCACAGCATGTTTATGCACGCCGAAATATTTTTTTACGTGATCGTCCATACCAATCATCCCCCCATGTGACACCTGCATGTGAAAGGGTATTAAAGGGATGTTGTATTCTTTAATAACACATCTTTCACCCTGTGAGACATGCAGTTTGTGCTTTGAACTGCGTGGTCTGATAACTCCTGCTACAGAGCCTTGGTACAGTTTATTGGAACATAAATTTGAGTCACTGACTACATTAACATGCACACTCTCATTCCACTATTATTCCATATAGGACTATATTCCAAATTTGATATGGGTAATTTAATTGAATGCTGGAGTGATATTACTTTTCTTGAGCTACTTTAAGACGCCTTTCACAAGTATTCAACCTTTGAACCCAAAGCATATTGGATTGATTTATTTCAAAAACATAGTAAAACAGCAGTAATCAGCTTCGTAAGACACAGAAAAAAGCTAGGGAAAAACAATATAATGCTGGTGATTTAATTGGTCATAATTCCATTTTAAATGTTTGAATTCTGTTACACATTAAGATTTTTAAGCACTTTTTATTGGTAATGTCCTTGTGAAGTAAAAATCTCTCTTTCTTTTCCTTTTTCCCTCCTATTTTAATATTTCACCCTTAATTTCAAGGCAATGTTCTTGTACTTTTCACAATTTTTTTGTGCTAATTCTTGGGTCACAAGGCTGGATACCGGGATCACACAAACTCATCATTCTTACAATCAAAATTACTAAAATTTACAGATCTGGTGGAATTTCAAACAGCAAAAGTCTTACTTAAAGCTAAGAATAATCGACTATCGGAAAATAGTCAAAAAAATATCATTGAAAGGGAAGAGGTTATAGTTTAAGAAGAAAATTCCAATTCAAATTTTTGAGTGCACACACAACAAAGAGAAGTTTTTGTACTTCTATCTGTGGAGTGAAACTATGGAACAGTCTGAGTGAGGAGCTCAAACAATGTCCAAACATAAACCAATTTAAAAAGCGGTATAAAGCAATCATTTTCACAAGGTACAGTAATGAAGACGGTGTTTGACGACCTCAAAGTGATTGCCATTTATTTATTTATTTGTGTTGTTTGTCTCTTCCTTGTTAACCCTTGGGTATATTTTTCTTTTTCTTTGATTGTTCCAGGTAAACTTGAAGGGATTGTCCTTTGGTATATGTGTATACATGTTTAAAAATCTATAACACAAAAAAACTCATAAGTATAGATGGTTTACATATGAGAGATTATATCTTGTATTCAGATAAATGTTTTTTCTAATAATATAATATGTATACTGGTATTAGAAATAAGTGCCAGAAATCTGTACAGTGCCTTGAAACAAGCCTTACATAATTTACTATTGTACAGTTTATATTAATAAGGAAGCTGAAGAATAAACCATCAGTGAATTATGGAGAAGGGGTGGGACAAATAAATTTGCACTTCTTCCCACTCCTTTTTGGATCTTTTTTTCCTTTCTTTTCTTTTCTTTTCTTTTCTTCTCTATATTCAGTTTTTTGTCTGCTTGTAAATGTATATTTTTTTTTCCTTGTTGTGTTATGTTTACATGTTTGAAAAAAATATTCATTTATTTATTTTTTGGTCTACTTTCATGGTTGATTGCCTTCTTCCTGTGTTTCAGAAAGAAATCAAGCCAATTTGCTCATTAGCATGTTTTGTTGGATAATCTAGATTAGGCATTTTTCCAATGCAGCATTTTTTAATTAAGAGATGTGGGATATGGCATTTTATTTAGATTTTTAGGAGGATTGTTCAGACACAGAGCATGTTGAATATGCATCTCTATGTTTTGTTGTTGTTGTTTTTTATTTCTTGAATAAATTTGCATAACAAAGGCGCAGCTTTTTTGGTTTTACACAAACCCACTTAGCCACAGTGTAACGGCTGGGGTAGAGATGTGTGCCCACAAGAAAGGCCCACATTTGTACAGTATCATGACATTTTGCATGAAAATATTGTTAATTTGTGTAATTGTATAGATACACAGATGCAAAGCATAAATATTATTATCAAAGAAAACATTAATATTGCAAAAACAAATTAAAGCAGAAAGTAGAATGACAGAATTTCCTTTTCAGTCCACTACACTTTGGTGCAGTAAAAATGACTGACGTGATGAAAAGACTGAGAACTTTACCTTATTAGATAAGAATTTGGAATTAAAAAAGAAAAGTCATTAATTGCAGTATATGGCAATGTATATTATTAAAATACCGAGTACACAAAATGTTTAAAACTGCAATGATATTGTATTGTGGCTTAAGTATTGTGATAATATCATGTTGTGGAGCCTCTGGTGGATTCAACACATTCTCATCCTAAATAGTCCATGTGCAGCGTTACTATACCATGTGCATGTGTTGACATCAAGGTAGCGCCATCATTTTTAGTTTTCTTTTTATGTTATGCAATCTGTGCTCTAAATTTTTATCCTTATTTTATCTTATTTTTACTAGTATTATCAAGTGGATATTATCTATTTGAAGATGCATTCTGTGTATTCTGTTCTAATTTTATTTTATTTTTACATGCAGGTTTTATTATGTCTTTGTCTTTTATGTGCTTTGATGTGAAGCACTTATTGCATTTAATTTCTTTCTTGTAAAGCACGTTGGGCTGCATTTCTTGTATTAACGGTGTTATACAAATAAAGTTTAATATTATTATTATCATAAGGATACCTAGTATGTAGAATATGTAGATGCTAAAGTCAACTGCAAAACGTCAACATGTGACAATAAGGGAGCAGAATGTGTTGGTCAACAGGTCTTTTTCTCAGCAGGTGCTCTGATTGGTCTTTGTAGGAAAAGCCCAGGTGTTCCTAATAACATGGATGATAGCTCTGTTCCCTTCATGTGTCCCTGTAAGCCAACACAATGTGACAGAGAGCCAGCAGGCACAATACCAGGAGCCTGACAGTGAAGGAGCTCAATTAAATCCAGCCATCATTAGTTTCATCACTTACACGTCAAACTGTCTTCTGTCATGCCCAGATATTCAACACAGGGTTAGTGAGACTGAGGTTTTATACCAATGTATGCTGTCATAATGGGGAAAAATATCTATAAGTTTAAGAAAAATAACTAAATGTCAATTTCTTCTAAAAACAAACTGGAAAATTAAACATGCTGAATCTCTGTTTCACGCCGTGGAAGCAACATATTATTTTTCAAAGATTCAAAGTTGTTTTTTTTTTCCTTTGGCTGAATGTCTCAGTGATAAGTTCAATTTTCAATATTGATTAAGAATTTCCTCACTAATGCCTTCAGAAGTTGTACACAGCACTACATCCACATATTTGGCCACATTCAGACTCCCTATTGTGGAAAATAAAGTTTAACTGAAAATTTAGTAATTTAATGATCAAAAACACAGCGAATCTAATGGAGCATCTAATGGTCATTTTCACATCAAGATGGAATGAAATGGATAACAGATCAATACATAATTTTGCGTATAATTGACACACCATGCACACATCCCATGTTGGCAAAATTTTACTGTACTTCAGGTTTGTGTTTATTTTAAACATTTTTATAAAGGCCATTGCATGTTGGCAGTGTGTGAGGAGAGCAAAACAAGATGGGTTAGCCAGTGATAAAACTAACATAATTTTGTTTGATTTTTCTTTATTTATTCAAGTTATCGGGATGAGAGTTAGCACCTCCAAATCTGAGGTCATGGTTCTCTGCCGGGAAATGGTAGATTGTCCCCTCTGGGTGGGGGGAGAGTTGGAGGAGGAAGGAGTTCAAGTATCTGAGGGTCTTATTCATGAGTGAGGGTAGAATGGAGCGTGAGATGGACAAGCGGTTTGGTGCAGCATCTGCAGTAATGCAGGCGCTCCACCAGGCTGTTATGGTGAAGAAGGAGTTGAGCCGGAAGGTGAAGCTCTCGATTTACCAGTCCATCTATGTTCCATCCCTCAACTATGGTCATGAGCTCTGGGTAGTGAACGAAAGATTGAGATTGTGGATAGAAGCGGCCGAAATGATTTTCCTCCGCAGGGTGGCTGAGCACAGAGATAGGGTGAGGAGCTCGGACATCCAGGAGGGGCTCGGAGCAGAGCCGCTGCTCCTTTGCGCTGAAAGGGACCAGTTGAGGTGGTTCGGGCATCAGATGCGTCCTACTGGTAGGGGGCCCCAGGGCAGACCCAGAGCACGCTGGAGGGATAACATATCTCGTCTGGCCTAGGCACGCCTCAGAAAGCATTGCTATGGAGCGGGACATCTGGAATGTTCTGCTCCGCCTGTTGTCCCCGTGACCCAGCCCTGGATAAGTGGATGAAAATGGATGGATGTTTAATTTTTTCCTGAAATATTATATTCATGTTGGGTGTGACTGCCAATATAACAGATAAGAAAACAAAAACAAACACTGAATGAGAGAAGAAAATAAGGGAGAGCAATACTGGAGGAAGAGGCTGATTGGAGGGTGAGAGCAGTTTATGAGATGCCAACAGAAACAACAATTAAGACAAATGTCGGCCAACAGGCCTGACGAGACAGAGCCTGACACCACTTACACCACTGATCAAAACTAATTTGTCTCACATTCTGAAAATCACATTACATTAATCACACATCCAGCCAATCAAGACAGATAAACACAAACCCTCCATCAACATAATAGGTGTTTTGAAATCAACATGATTGATTGTACTATTTATTAACAGGCAAATGACAGCATCCTCCATGAGGGGTCTTAATGGGTCATTAATGGGCCAAAATGGGCCACTGGACGCACTTATGTGATTTAGAGTAAACACTCTCATTATTTTGGTTCATGGATGGAAGGTTTTGTATCGTGCCATTTTCTATATACACAAAGCAATGCTTTGTTGAACAACTACACACAGTTTATCACAGCTAAAGTGAGCAGCAACTTTTCAGTTCAACAACAACCTGGAGACATTTATTTAATAAAGACAACAAACAAACAAACTCCAAATCACCAGAACAAAGTAAAAGAGAATTTTTTCCACGTCAAATGTCCTTACTTTTGCTCTTGCAGTCCCGAGATACATCCATCCAGTCAGTCAAAACTTCTTCTCATTTCATATGTTTATTTTCCAATATTACCAAAATAAAGCATACTTGCTAGAATGGGGTGTTAGGCAGACTTTTAACATCGTATCAACAGTTGGTACTTCCAACTCTTTCTTATTCTTAAGTTGTCAAATACAAATACTTTTGCAGTGATTTTGGCCTAAGATCCTGATGGCTACAGCCACTTTCACCTGCATGGAACCTGTCACATCCACATGATGCGCCATTGTATGACATCAGATTGAAACACTGCCAATCACAAAGTTATACAATGAGCATAGCAGCATCCCTATAGAGCAAGTGGGAGGTGTGGTGGATGGGTCCAACAAACCCCAGACTTTCATGTGGGGGTCTGGTGTTCGCTTTCCGTCTGAATGTGATGTTTTATTTTTCTACACCCTATCATGTGCCTTCTTTCCCTAATCCTAACCATCCATGCCAGCAATGCTGCTGAAAATGTCGTGCTACACAAGAGCAGACTGTTGATGTTGAGCAGTGGTCTACAGCTTGGCAGGCATCCTTCCCAGGTGTCACATTATCCAACATCCTCTCCATTTACAAACAACATCAGCCTGTAAACTGTTACTTTAGAGACATTGATATGATGTTTATAAAAAGTGCAAATGTAACATATCTGTGGTTTGCAGAAATGTTCAATGCCTACATTGTCTGGACAACAGGACACTGAATCACTTTTGTTTGAACAGATGACAGATCCTAAAAGCAGTCTGCGTGTGTGTGTGTGTGTGTGCGTGCGTGCGTGCGTGCACGCATGTGTGTGCCACGCTTAAAGCCTGTAGTCACATTGTTAAAAAGATCCCTAATGTAACAGAGGATTGACACTAAGCTCACGATTGAACACAAAAGTACACACATGTGCACACACACTGCAAATGCAAACTTTGCAGTTTCCTTTGGGACGGTTCAGGCTATTCTGTGGACAACAGCCAGCTGTCAGCTCTTTGGCTAAGTCCTCCGCTTTATCCTCACTTTTTTTTTATCTCTCTTCCTGCTTTTCCCTCGTTCCGTCTCTCTGTCATAGAAACCGATTCTATCTCAATCTCTCATACAGCAGGAGAAAGCTCATGTCAGAGTTGATGTCGCTGAGTGAATAACAAAGAGCAACACATCAACCAACAATAGAGCCCCTCTACAGTGCAGATTAAATGTCTGTGTTATCGCAGCACAGCTCAGCTATTTTAACACTGAGAGCTGAAATGAGTCCTCAACAAAGGTGTCGCTGCATGTCATGGAGAACTTTACAAGAGGTATTTTTGTAACCCTTTGGTTCAAAACAGCCACTGAGTTTTATTTATATGATTTAGCAGACTCATTGTGATGTGTGAGACAAGTGGAAGCAGTGGATCATCTCTCCTCCTGCTGTCTTTCTCTGTTCTGATGCTCTGGTGACAGATCAGAGATCTGTTTCCATCCAGCTGACAAGCAAATATTAAAGAGAGGGGTCATGTCACAGGCAGTGAAATGCTGATACTTACATGTTCATTATCCAGGTTGAAATTAAGCTCTATCAACATTATGTAGATACAGACCAGCAGTCTGTGGCATCAAAAGTCAACAAGATGAACAGCTTATGCATACAGTGTACGGGCAAAGCAACAGAGGCCAACACACAAGCACTGGAAGTATCCACTTAAAAGAGCAGAAAGGAAAACTTTGTATAGCAGTGACATAGGTGGGTAACAGTGTGCAGCCCTGTAGAGACAGCTGTGTAGAGGCAGCATGTTCTAATCCCAAGTCGTCACACATTGTCTCTTTGCAGTAGACTTCTGAGTCTACACATTTTGCTCCAGGTATTCTTATGTGCCTGCTATCATCGTCCCAGCATGTCACTACAGTGATGTCAACACAAGCACATGGTGGGATTACACTACAAAGGCATGTGGTTTTGTTTAAGCACATACCTAAGATTAGGCAACAAGGGCATGGATGGTAAGGTTTAGGCAAGAAGGCACATGGTGAGGTGTAGAGCAAAAACATCACATTAAGACAGGAAGTGAACACCAACCTCCTGGGTGAAAGTCTTTGTGCTCCTTATATTACATTGTTACCGACAGCATTTTAACCAGACACCGTCCAGCAGTGGTAATAAAATAATGATTTTGGAATGAGAATGGGCTGGGAAGTTTTCGGTAAATGACCCTTGCTAATAACAACATATACTGAATGTCATTTCCAGTGATTTTCAAAATATTAAACATGCTTTCTTTAAACATGCCAAAACATCTGGATTGTCCTCTGATGGCAGGCTGCAGTATAGGTCATAAATCCTGCACCCTCCATGTTATTGAAAGGACCTGGGCCAAACTTAAATTTCAAAGTGCACATCAAATAACTTTTTCACTAAGGATGTTTTCCATCAGTTTAGGTAGTTCTTATCACCCTGATGTTTGCCAAAGTGTTTGTTTTTCTAATGAGTTTAAGTTTTAATTAGTTATCTATTGTTAAAAAAAGTGAGATGTGAGGTCATGAGTGACAGCTACGAGTGGCAATCTGTATATTTGTGATCAATTGTGCTGCTCAGGATTGGTTGGGCAGGTGTGTGGGTCGATCACCACGGAGATCACAATTGTGTAGATAGTGCAAGATGGCATGTCCAGGATATTTCATCTTTATATGCAGTTTGTGTGTTGAACATAGACACATGATATTGATATCCAATAAGCGTTGTAGCCTACTGACTGCCCGTCCCAGGCAGACCTCCAGCGGCTCTTTGTCTCTCCCCACAGACGGGAGCTCCACATCTCCGCAGACTGCCTCCACACCCCCACTTTCATAGATTCGCAAGCGGTGGCGGCTAGGCCACGGGGAAGGCGAGCACCGCCTCCCGCTAGTCCGGTAGTGGCAAATGCCTCGGTTTGAGGCAATATAGCCATGGCAAATGCCGGTCGCTAGTGTTTTTATCCCTATACATTTAGAGATGTGATGTGATTGGGCTAATTAATTAATGATTAATGCTGTCACACGCACACGCACACGTGCACCCACACAGACACACATACACAAATGTTTATAATAGCCCTCAAGACCCTCAGAAGCTAGGAAGGTGATCCTGATGAGGATTCTCCAGCGGAACTTTTCACTTTTTTTTCTAAAGAAAATGGACTATGAGAAGTTCTGCACAGCTCTTATGGATGAGAGAAATTACAAAGTTTTTGCCAGATTTGAGGAGTAAGACTGATTAATCACTGTGGACCCATGCAGCGGTCTTAACAAAATCTTGCTGTGAAGATAAATTTAAGTGCAAAGCTTAACAGTAAACTGGGTTTGAAATTATTTATACTTTGAATATTTTATTATTTGGGTTTAAAGAGAGAACATGCAACATTGTTTGTGGCCTGTAATAAAGGTTACATAAAGGTTAATAAAAAACCACCACCACCATGCCTTGCTCCTTCAGATCATCGATAAAATATGAAATGTGCATTTCTTCAGATTGATGGTTGATGGATGGATGGAGACAGACAGACAGATAGATAGATAGATAGATAGATAGATAGATAGACTTGATAAAGGAATAGCTGATGTCGGTTTTGGTGATGGTCACAGCCACAGGTGCTTTGTACAGCTATTTCAGAAACAGAGAAACAATCACACTGGTTAAATTATATTTACTTGGCCCTAGTACAATAGGCTGAAGCCACGAAAAGGGAAAGAGATAAACAAGAATATGGCTCCTTCTTCAGAGTGAGAAGCAAATAACATAACGTTTCATGATTTGTTCATTTTTTACCCTGATAGTGCTTAGTGTATTCTGTGTCGTATTTACATCATACTAGTGGTTCAGAACAATGTGTGTCAATTGTCAACTTAAAGCAGATGTGGCTATTAAATATATTGGTATATTAGTTAAACTATGACAACCCTTTTGTTTTTCCAGTTAATGAAGAGCCAGCAACAGGTGACAGCTTTTTACAGCTGCTAAGAAGTATGATTTATAACTTGGTTTTTGAAAATCTACAGATGGACCAGTTTCTGTCAGCCTTGAGAGAAAGGGGAGTTCCAGAGGAATGCCTAAAACAAATGGCAGAGGACAAGGTAAACAACAAAAAAATGAGTATATTTAAAGACATTGCATGCTGATATGATTATTCAGAAATACCTTTCACACACACTACTGAAATGTTGTGCTCTCCCACACACTACTGAAACGGTCTCATATACACTACTGAGATTTCAGTGTAACAGGAACATGTGCAAAGAATAATGAAACATTATCTGACATTAAACCTTTTTTGTGTTTTAGATTGATCAAGATGTTGTGAAGTTCCTTGAAGAAGATAAGCTCTCTATGTATATTCCACGATATGGAGACCGTGTTTTTGCCAAAAACTGGAAGGAGTTATCTTCAAGTGAATCGGAGGATACAGAGCAAAGGAAAAGAAAGTTAATCAGTAACTTAAGAGAGAAGATGAAACTTCCATCAACCGCCTCAGTCACTGCAACCACCAGCAGTCAATCAAGGTTTGCACTCTGTGGAAACAGGAATGCTTCAAAAAAGACAAGGAAAGTTGAATTTGGCTGGTTGAACTACCAAGACACTGTGTATAAACAAGTAAGAAGGGCTACTGGGGGTGGAACATGAGAAATTATTGTAAATAAAGATGAGAGGGTATCCACTATTCTGGAAAGAGGAAAGACACTTTTTTCCCTGGTGGCACATCAGTTAAAGGGAAATTAGAGGACTCAATCAGCAATCTCCTGTTCTCCTGACATTGTGTGGTGAGTCTCTCCTATCCTTTCAAAGGCACCTCAGAAGGACTGAAAATCCCACAACCTGTGGATCTCTTGTTGACCAAATGGAGCTAAAATAGAAGAAAGGAAGCAGGACAAAGGACAGTTCATGATTAATGCTGCCAGACTAAAATAATTGTAAACAAAAATTTTGGGCACTTGAGATTGCAATAAATATGTTTCTTGATCTTGAGAAAGCACTTTGTAAAAAATAAAAATGGTATCAGCAAATTTTGACCTGTAGTAGGCAGAACCATTGCTGCCTACTATTACATTCAGATGGAAAGCGAACACCAGACCCCCACATGAAAGTTTGGGGTTTGTTGGACCCATCCACCACACCTCCCACTTGCTCTATAGGGATGCTGCTATGCTCATTGTATAACTTTGTGATTGGCAGTGTTTCAATCTGATGTCATACAATGGCGCATCATGTGGATGTGACAGGTTCCATGCAGGTGAAAGTGGCTGTAGCCATCAGGATCTTAGGCCAAAATCACTGCTACTACATTCCTACCATTACAAACTACAGCAAACAGAATGAGAAAAGGTGTTATTATTGAGCATTTTTGACAATTGATTTTATCCAATTTCCCCAAAATGCAAGATATTAACACATTTTGACCTGTTGCCAACTACTACAGCAACCAGAATGAAAAAAAAAAACCAACATATTTTATTTAATTTATGCTTATTTGTCATACATTTGTCACCCTGGGGTGTATAACTTGTGGACGATCCATAACATAGACTGTACTAGGGAAATCAAGCGTCGTTATAACCGTAATGGGAGGCCCGGTTTACAGTGAAATGCTTCGGAATGAAGCCGCATCATCCAGATAAACATTGAGCTCCACCAGAACTGTTTAAAAATCGGATTTCAGAAGCTAAAACTTTATTTTGGAAATGAATCAGAACACATAATTAAAGAAATCACCAGCGCGCTCGCTCTCGACAGAATTTAAAAAGCAATAGGAGACGATTGAAGCCTACAGTACTGTTAATATCAAAATCTTGCAGCTTTTTTTTTTTTTTTTTTTTTTTACATTTTATATGAGTAATCTAACTATTTGCCGTCATTGTAAATCTGGTATCCCCTTGTCTGTTTGTATATAAGCGCACCGCAGTTTCATATTTGGAGGGTTTGGAGGGAAAACTGTATTTGATTCCTTTTATCAAATTGTGTTGTGGCAAGTAAATATTTATTCCTTTGCAGAAGCAAAACGCCTAGGTTCTCTTCATCTCCGTTTGCAGTTCAGCACTGGACAGTGCCGAGTCAGTGACTCTCTGCCTCCCTGAGGCACCAATAGCTCTCTGAACGAAAAAATATGGTTGCAGTGTACTGATTAATCCAATTAGCCCGTATCAACATACACATGATAAAGCTGTGCTAAATCTGTGCCTAAAACTGCCACTGGTTAAAACGAGGCTACGTGACAGAGTCGAGACACATCTCCGCCATCTATTCCATGCACAGTTTTGTGAACTTTCCACCGCTTCACCGTTTTGAGGGTGGACCGACAGCCCTGCACAACTTAGCCAGTTAGACAGTTCGTCTGCACGTACCAAAAAGCACCGGAGCAACAGTATAATAATCTAGTTATGATTACTGATGAATTTGGGGTGATGTGTTCCTGTAATAATCATCTTACCTTGCGCATTTGTCCGCGCTGAACACCGCACGGCACCTGCTGTCACATCATCCACCCGCCACTTCTTCTTCTGACGTTCATTCAATAAAGTTTAAGAAAACAAACCAAAAAACAAAGTTCGTTTTCTCGAGATAATGAGATAATATCTCAGGAAAACAAACTCCGTTTTCTTGAGATAACGAGATAATATCTCGTTATAACGAGATAATATCTCGTTATATCGAGAAAACGGCTTGTAAAAAAAAAAAAAACACGTCCGCTTAGGGCTTCCGTACCCAATGTGTCCACAACACAATATTTAAGTAGCTGAGGGATTAAGAGATTAATATTGATCATACAAATGAAAGATAATATTTACTGTGTGACAGAACAGCCATCTCAAAGCCTAAAGGTTCATTCTGTCTGCTTCCAACAAATGTAGGCAGTGAAACAGCTCACATTAACTGTCATTATCAGGATATTCTCTGGCTTGGATTAATTGTCTCACATCATTACCATTCTTTGGTTTGGTCTTTGGATGCTCACAGTCTTCTGTTATACCCCCTACCTTTTGAAGTTTCTGTAATAATTTTGCCCCAGCAGCCTGCATTCATTTTATCTCATTTATCAGGATCCCCATTAGCTGTTGCTTTGGTAACAGCTATTCTTCCTGTGGTCCAGACTAAACACAACATTCTGCTGCTAGTAACAATGCCATATACAAAGTAGAAAGCGTCAAGGACAGGGTGGGCAGGAGGGGCAGTGGATGGGTTGAACAAACCCCGGACTTTTTCAGGGAGCTTGGTGTTTGCTTCCTGTCTGAATGTGATGTTTTATTCTACACCTTACCATGTGTGTCTTTTGCCTAACCCATTCGTGCCAGCAAGTGCTTAAAGTTGTGTTGGTTGCCATGTGCTGTTGTTGCCTAAACATAACCACAAGCAGCATAACCTCACCATGTGCTTGTGTTGACATCTTGGTAGCAGCATCCCAGAATGTTAACAGCAGAAGCAGAAGTATACCTTAGATATACTATGTAGACAAGGAAGTCCACTGCAAAGCGGCAACATGGATGTATTGCTCAGTGCACTTCAGTATAGGGGAGAGTACTGAAAAGCTATAGGCTGACTCAAGTAAAAGAACAATGAAAATACATAAATAATAAAAAAAAAACACTCAAGAAAAAGTGAAAATTACCAGAAGTAAGAAAGTAAGAAATCTACTCAAGAGTAAAAAAGTACCTGGTCAATAAATTACTCAAAGTACAAGTTACTTTCAGTGTGGCCAGTTCAAAATAATGAAAAAACAGCACTTGTTTTGATGAACAGTTTGGTTAATCAAACAGAAGAAGGAGCCTTTACCAATGAGAAATGAATAATCTTACTCTTTCTCTTGCCCTCTCTCTCATCATAGGATCAAAGAGTAATGTACACATGAAAAATTAACATAGTTAATGTAAACTAGCAATGTAAACTAGCATACCCGACAGTATGTGCAAATAACTTCAATGCAGGATTTTTCCCAGAATAGTTGTTAGGGAGGTTGCAAATATCTTTTAATGGGGCCTGGCGGACAATTATCCTTTTAACAGGGGCCAGGGACACTTGGATATAATAATAACAATACAGCCAAGTTAAAAAAAAAAGGCTTTTTATATGTAAAACGCATAGGGTGCAAACTTGATGTGTTTACATAAGGTATTAAAATAGGGGGCAAAATAATGTTTTCTATAGTGCCCCTAAAAAACTAGAAATGGAGATGCCATGGAGATGCCACTACAGCCATAAGTCTCATAGGGAATAATGGGTCAGTAAATATGTAAGTCGTTAATGCAAAGTTTTTGGGAGCTTTGGAACCAAAAGTAACCCCTACGACCATGTATCATAAATCAGTGCAGTGTTTCCATGACAGACAGTACATGTGGGTGGGGTTGTTGTCACTTACTGCTCTGTCTAGCAGCACTCGCTGTATTACCTTGTTCACAGGTGATGCAGGGTGAAGTCTGCAGTCTGTCTATCATCATAGAGCTGGGCTGCACAACGACATTGTAAGAACAAAAAGAGTAGGCTGGAGTGAGAGTCTCTCTATGGGATATTTACAAATAGTGGGTTTGTGCACTGACTCCTTGGCAGGCAAGAGCAGGGGTTTAGTGCTGCTGGAGCACTTAGGAATAACCCTCCTCCACATTTTTTTGAGGAACAGAACATATGCAGTTTACATAATTGGGTCGCAATTCATATCAATTTTATAATGCTGTAAGATCCACTCATTACTAAAAAGGTTTGTTATTCAAGAGAGAATAAAAAGCCCAGTGAATGAAATGTTTTTTTCAGTCTACAACTGCTGCCAGAGGCTGCAAAATATCCTTTCATTTAATAGTAATAGTTTACGTATGTCTGGAAAAATTATCATGGTATGAACAGTGGTTAAAGCAGCCACAGCTCAGCCCTGAGCACAGAGAGTTGATTTTCATGGATTTCATGGATGTGCTTGGTACCCCAACAGAGGGGTGATGAAAAAGGGGGACGGTTCCAAAGCTACACAAGGTACCACCCACAATTTTTCACAAAGGAAACGCAAAAAAAAAAAAAAAGTACCAAACTGAACTGAACTGAGCTAACCTGCTAGTGGAAACACCATTAGTAACATATGATTTGAACTACAATGATGTTTTGACTCCTCTAGTTAACATAACATTATTGTCAGCTCACTCACCTTAAATGCAAATGTCAGCTGCTGAAACATTAGCTTTAAATATAACTTTATTGCGATATTTAACAGTCTAACATTAGCTAACTGGGATTGCTAAGACTGACACTTGCAAGCTTGCCTTATTTGACTCTTGCTGAATGTATTAGTTAATTAGAGGAAAGATGAAAACAGTATTAAATAAAAGGTTTGAAAGACACCAGGTGTAAAAGTAACAATCCTCTCTGAGAGCTATAGGATGATCTTCATGGCAGAATGCCTTCCCAGGCTTCAGCTGGAGTACTGCTGCAGTGCACTTGGTGTGAACATTCATGACTTAAAGAGATGTTGTCACATGCTGTCTTTAAATTAAACATTCACCATACATGCCACTGATGAAGGTCAAAGGATGTGAGAACTTAAGTGTTTTAACACTTTAAACGAATGTTCATTATTAAATACCTTCAAACCATACTAAAAAGTGATGCCTGCTATTTAGTATTGTTACACAGCCAAATTGTAGCACTACTTAAACTTTATCTCAATGTCTCTCCCTCTCTTCATGCCTTCTCTTTTCCCACTTCAGTGCACTGATGTGTTTCTGCTTTTATTGCCAAGTCATGACTGAGTTTCCTGGCACCCAGTGGCATTTTGCTTCCTGGTTCCAATTTAAATCTCAGGCTGCGTCCTTGACCCAGTGTGAAGTAGCTCACCACCCAACAACCACCTGCTTTCACATGGCACGAGGCCTCAGAACTTCATTATACACTTCATTAAAATAAACTATTGGCCAAGGAGGGAATGGAGCTCAACAAGAAAATTGGGTTCACAGTACGCATGTGTACAGTGTGATTATATGCCTTCCTTGGCTATTAACACATAGTAACATTGAACCTACGAGCAAGGTGTGGTGCCCAACTTAAAGATACCATGTCATTTTGTTTTTGGTGATACAATACACTGATGATATTATATCAATCATGTTTCAGTCAGATTTGAGCCTCATGCAGAAATAATCTCTCAGATTTCCCTGATATTTTCTCTTAATTTCCTGTCAGGAGAAAAAATAACAGAGATCAACTCCTGATGCAGCACACATTTGATTGTGACTCGTAGTGTAAATGTGCTTTCACCTGTCTAATAAGGTGCTGTATAAGTTCAAGTCCATTTACCACCAAGAGTTCTTAAGTATCCAAATCTGCTCTCACCCAAATGTGCTAAATGATGAGTCCCTCTTGATTATCAGTAGCCTATTAGCATATGTAATGCTTCAAATCACTACAGAAGGGCAGGTTTAGTGCTGTGTGCAAAGACAATGGTGCATGCCCAAGAACTGAAGAGACGCCACCACAAGAAAAGGCAATAATAAGAAATTCTGCAGCAGTGAAATTGATGTACTGTTAAATAGAGATAAACAATACAAATGCACCGTATCATACAGCTGTGAAAGGTGGCTTTTGGTGTTGGGATCTTACAACACAATCACCACAAAAGTGGCAGTGCCAACTTCAAGATGAGAACAGACTGGTTCATATGTTATGCATGGGTAAAACTGTGGTCTTCACATCAAAGACTACTTACTTTGGACCATCTTATTGCACACACACACACACACACACACACACACACACACTTGCTCTTCATCTCTTTTTTTCACCCTTGCTTAAAGCTTGAATCACGTATCATTCTCACATTCTCACATTCTCGGCCTTTACATTAGGACAGGGGTCGGCAACCTTTACTATCAAAAGAGCCATTTCTGGCCCAAAACAAAAAAAAAAATCTGTCTGGAGCCGCAGGTAACACAACACATATAGTCAAACTAGCCTATCAGTATTGTTAATGGGTCTACATGAGCATTCATCAGTATGTTTTACCACTATTTATTATTTTTTGTGACATTAACTTTGCAGTGTTGGTGGTAAAAATTAAAAGATCTATCCATGCACTGTTATTATTATTATTATTCTCCACTTTCCTCTGAGACTTCTCCTATCTTGGATTTGGAATCCATAGCTAGTCAGGCTTTTTTGATCCAGGACCACCCACCATTTTTGAAATTTGGCAAAATTTAGCAGAAAAGGCACCAAGGCCACAGAAATATATGTGGGGGGGGGGCTGTGCGGCACTTCTTCTGCCACTAGACGGCAATACCTGTGACCAATCACACCTGAAGCACAATTCATTTCCATATAAATTTTAGTCAGAGACACAGGAGCCACTTGATAGGGGCTAAAGAGCCGCGTGTGGCTCTAGAGCCTCAGGTTGGCTACCCCTGCATTAGGACCTACCTGTGTAGTCACCAACTGCACCCCCTCAAAAGTAGGCAAAGACATACACAATACATACATTTCAATGAAACAGTTAGCATACAGCACCATATCCTCTGACTTTCATCCACAAGCATAATTAATCTTTACCTACGCTGTCCCGCTCTTCAGTTTTTTCCCAGTGTGGTGGAGAGATGTCATGCAACACATTTTACCATCTATGAAAATCAGTGGGAATATAAATCATCACTCATCAGCATTGCTTAGCAGACTTAAACATGGCCTCATCTGCTGATGCTCTTGATTGGTTTTGTATTACGTGAATGTTTGCAAGGATATTTTCTCTTGACAAAGATACACACCTCTGTGGTCCAAAGTTTTGCAGTCGTTATGCCTCGTTTCATGTTTCTACTGTCTCATGGGAACTCGGTGCTTTCGCTAGCCCTGCGCTGCTCTTAAAGCGACAGTGCTACCTCAGCAGGAAGAAGCAGCTCTTGCAGTATTAATGCCTTGACTTCATCATATTTGTTTATCAAGACACCCTACAAACAGTGTTAAGTTCACCTGGCTTCATATGTCCCATTTTAATTATAATTCAGTTTAGTACCAGTCCTAACCCATATGGAAGACATAATGTTTCGCCAGAAGCAACTAATCAAAGATAAAAATGGATTTCCTAATTTTTCTTTAGCATACAAAACAGATATCCATAACCTGCTGACATTCACTCCATGTTGTCCAATTGGGCTTTGGGCAGTGGCCTAGTCAGAGCAACAGGTCTCACTGATGCCCTGGGACTCAGGCTTACGCTCCCATTACAAAACAATCAACTGTAAAACCCAAGACTGTCACACACATCCAAACATGCTTACGACATGATTACAATTTGATACAGCCATCAGGCTCAATAGAGTAAAAGCCATGGTCAGCCAGGGCCTGACAGACATGGGCATGCCTCATTAACACCTGGAGAGAGAACGCAATAACCTTTCATTAGCGTATGTGCAACTATACAATCATGCAGAAACATTTTGGAATTCAACAATGACTTCATTTATATTTAACGCCATGCCTTGGAGTATGAGCCTTGTTGAGAATTCGTCATGAGCAGTGGGAGTTGATGAGAGGAGCAAAGCCAAAAGAGAAACTCACTATCACTCAAGTGTTTCATATATGGAGGGATAGCTGAAAAACAGAAGAGGGTAATTCTTTGTACAAACCTAAAGAGAATTGCAGTGGAGAGCCAATAAAGAATGAGATAGTGTGTCTGCCTGTGTGTGTGTGTGTGTGTGTGTGTGTGTGTGTGTGTGTGTGTGTGTATTTCTATTTAAAGTCACTTAAAGATTCACAACTGTAAAATGGCAAATATATCCCATCCTATCCTATTCTGCCCTATCAATGAAATCATTTCAATTCAATATGATTTTCAAAGCCCAATAACACAAATACGGCAGCCCTCTGTCCTTTCCTTGGCATTTCAAAAAAAGAATGGGGGGGGGGGAATGTATGTATTATTTTTACTACATTCTTTTATAAAAGGAGCCATTTTTGTTTTCTATGCTGCTGAGAAGCTGCCACAGGACATGGATCTCTCAGACATAGCTCCATCATTGTCCAAAATCAAAACAGATTGTACTTAATGGTATAAGTTTTAATGCATAAGTGAAGAAAAATAACAAAATAATAACAAACAAAACAACAACAATTATGCAAATTTATTTGGGCATTTCTACTTTTTTTGCTGTATAAAAAAATGTACCATGACAAAACTGTATCATATTGAACCGAACCGTGAATCCTGCGAACTGTTACACCCCAGATAGTATAAATGTTATTTGCGTATATTAATATATGAGCATATGTATGCGACAATAATAATCATGTGTATAATAGTAATAGAAGTATAACTAATAATAGCAGTAGTCTGCATCAGGTATGACCACAGCACCAGTGCGATCACGATCAACGATCCAGCCATCCAGCTCTGAAAAGGAAGTCAGTAACATGCATGTTTGCAAATGAAATTCCAAGAACAATAATACAAGTTTTGTCTTAGTTTAATATCAGGAAATTGTCCAGATTTTTCTGTCCTCAAGATATACTTGAAGTTTATTAACTGATTGATTTCTTTTGCCTTAATCACTTATTATAATTCCATGTCATCTGCATAGTAATTAAAGTTTACAGAGTGATTTCTAATAATGCTGACATATTGATCATATCTAATAGGGCAGGAGGTGATGAATCTTGTCTCTAGTAGATAAAATTTTATCATTAAAGAAACTCATAAAGTCGTTTCTACTGAGGGCTTTATGAATATGGATAGAGCAGTGACTGTCAGCCTGACTCATGTGCTGAAAATAAACCTTGTTCTTGTTTTCCTGTATTAAAGTAAGTAATTGTTTGCTCTGGGATTGCAGAGGACCCTACTATATATTTTAAGGCTGTCTCGCCACATTAAAAGAGATTCCTCCACACTATTTGGATGCCAGGTCCTTTTAGATTTTCAAAATATTTGTTTTTAATTAACAGGTTAGGGAGTTTTGACTTTCTTGGTTTCATTATCATCTTTTTAAGAGGTAAAACAAAGTTGAGTGACATTTCAGCAAGATAATTGATTTAGGAGGGACTAAAAATGGTAATGGAGACCTTTATTACATTGACACATGGTGTTGAATTTAATGCTGATGGAATCAGCACAAGTCATAAATTTTCCCTCATTGAGTCAACCAAGAAAAGCCTCAGTGAAGACACATGGCTTTGTCAGACAAGCTTGTCCTGAAGAACAATAACAACAAAACAGAACAAAACAGGTTGCCTGTCGCATTCATGTTTGAGCACTTCGGATAGCAAGCAGTGGGCTACATGCATCGATTGATGAACAGGTCGGCACCTCCGTCACTGTCGGTGCTGAACACCATCTGGTCAGGTGGACTGTCTTACGCAGGAATAACGTATACATAAAACATAACTGGAAATAAAAATAGACAGCATACGGCACCACAGGCAGTGACACAGACAAGTGTCAAGATGCAGTAAAGATGGTATTAAACAGTAGATAAACATTCTGATTGATTTTCTCATAATCAAAATTTAAGTTAATACAGACTAATTATGGATGTTTCGCTCACCAGCTGTTGTCCCTGCTCAGCCTGCTGTGGGTTAGTGTAGGCTGTTTGTTTATTCCTCTGTAGAACAAAATAGTTCCAACAGGTTAACAAACTTTGTACATAATAGGGTTCCTTTTTAAAACTTCATAATCTTTGCAGTTGGGCTGAAAGGATAGGAGAGTAAGCTGTTACAGGATACAATTAAACTTTTCATAGTCTCTCGCTTCAATGGTTTTAATGCACACCATTTGTCCTTTTTCTCCATTTTACGTCATAGCTTGATTAAAACAAAACAAAGAAACAGCAGAGCAGACTGGATCAAAATGAGGCTTCGTACTAAACTATTGCAATGATATCCCATATTTCCTATCATGCCTAGTGATGGACTTTGTTAAGTTTGCTGTCAAAATGCAAATGTTACTTTTGTAATGTGTTCAGAACACGATGATTTGGATACTGTTATTTTTATGCTGGCTTATAGTTTTAACGACTAGTGAAGTGGCAGTTCCCTCCAGCTGTAGAGAGCTCTGCATGGAACTTCTCTCTGAGCGTGGACCCTTAGGTGTTCACAACGCCTGACCCTGTAATCTCTCTTTATGATTTTAAGATGTTTTTCCCAAACCTAACCACATGCTTCTGTTGCTTAAACCTAACCATTGATGCCTTTGTAACCTAAACCTACATGTGCTTTTGTTGATATCCTAGCATTCATTGAGGCATCCTGGAACGTAACCAGCAGATGCAAAAGGATACGTAGAGCATGATAAATGCAGAAATCCACCGACAAAGCATTAACGTGTGATGACTTGGGATAAGAACATGCTGGTCATGACCAATGCCAGAGTTAAGAACATTAAGACTGAATAACATTCGAATGGAATACAACCATGCGCTGGGGATCCAACCTTTATTGCTTTTCTACTTCAACTGTACGACTATATACTATGTACTATAATCAGCCTGGAGATTAGTCTAAAGCACTTTTTGTGCACTTTGGCCATTTGCAACAATCAGTTCATTCCTGTTGATTGCCTATCAGCACCCTCAACAAGCTCTCTTTCCAATCAGTCACATTGTGACATGCATCATTTAATACAGCCTCTGATTTGTATGAGTCTGTGGCAAAAAGCTCTGAACGCTGTGCTGTTTCTGCACTTAGATCACACACTAATCAAGTTGTGTGTCCTCCATCACTGTGCCTTTGTCTATTCATTTCCAAGTGCAAATGTAAATGACGTCATCTTCTGGGTATCATATTGTCCTTTTAAATGTTGAAAGATATCACGAGTGTAGCCAGACAAATGTGTTTGTGTGTGACTGAGAGAGTGATTGTAGCAGCCGAACTCATCCTGCAGCGATGGGATTTCTATTCAATAAGTGTTATTGCTGTCTCTCCTCCACTCTGCTGTTTATTATGCTGTGGAAAATGATGCTTCCCCTTCGGGAGGGTTAGGAAATGGTGTATAAATTGCACTTTCCTTTGGGATGGGTTGGAGCAGCGTGTATATGAGACAGCTGTCAGCTTGCTCTTACAAACCTCTCTCTCTCTTTAGCTCTCTTATTTGCTTCTTTTATTTTTTTCCCCTCAGCCTCACCTACTGTCTCTCTGTATTTATGTATGTGTGTGCATGTGTATGTCTCAGGGGTCAGGATGTGCTTGTCAATTCTTACAGCAGCATCTGGCTGCTCTACAGTAACTCCCACCCATCACATACACACACACACTCACACACACGGACCGGCATACACACACAGTTAAATCATCAGAGCGAGACAAAACACTCGGCTCTACGGGCAATAGTTGTGTGTTTGAGGTGTGTATGTGTGCTTGTGTGGGTCCCAGTCTAAGGAGAGAGTCTAAAGGATCTGGGACTCATGTTCAGACTGATACCATGCTTCAATGGCTGTTGTGTGTGTGTTTGTGTGAATGTGTATGCATCAAAGCGATCCTTCAGTCCAGCATCAGTATTCATTTCTTTGTGCTTGTAGTCGTGCCTTCTTGCTGATGTGATGCAGTTAGAGGTGTGTCTCGTTTGAGTGTCCACAAAAATGTCTCCACATGGATTGTGTTCCTGTGAGTGTTTTCTCCCATAAAATCCAGATAGACTGGCAGAGCTTTGTTGCTGAACAATATTGCTTTGTTGTGTCTGGTATAAAGACTTTGAATGGTGTCACATTTCTCACATGGCAGCATCAACAGCTACAACTCTCGCAGCTTCTTGCTGAATGCAATTCACATAAAAGAATGAATAAAGCTGTGGAAAAACAACCTGTTCTCACTCTGAACTGGTCAAATACCATCACTGTCAGTGCATTCAGTAAACGTGGGTGACACCCAAAGTCACCTTCAGCATCCCTCCATGTACATTTGATGACATCATGGTAACGTAACTAAATTTAAACTAAAACTTTATAAGTACATGCAAAAGGTCACTGACAGAGTGGCACCATGTGACGAGTTGGGATGAGAATATGCTGGGACAAAATGCAAATCACCCAATTACTTGCTGTGGGTACATTGCAGACATACAAGGCACAAGGTACAAGGTAGATTTATAGTCATTTTTCTTAAACATGGTTCAAGAAGAAATATATATTAAAATAAAGTATATATATATATATATACACACAGCACAACATTTGTACCTTATCAGGTTAACAGTACATGCTGTATCATAACTTACTCTCCTTAACAAACAGCACTGAAAGCACTTCTGCAAGCTGATGATCTGCCACTGCGTGCTGCAGATGTAATCCACTCCATTACAAGGGTTATAGCCTGCAGACAAGACTTGGTTTAAATAAATTATTGTTTGAATTGCAAGCAGTTCCTTTTGAAGCATTGATTTCTCTTGCTGAGACACAAAAGAATTAATTGGATTGCTTCAGAAAGATTGCTTTGTGTACTGCAAGGTGAGATACACAATGGTTCTGAATGAAATATGTGAGCTGTACACCAAATGTTGCACAGCTCAGGACACACTCCTTTACCCTGAGCTGATGTGCTCCTCATGAGAATGGGATGAGCTGCACCATGGGAGGGGTATGGTTTAAGACATTTCTGTCACAGGAATTTCTAGATGGGTTTCCATTAAAGATTTGTGTGTTATGTGTGTATATATTTTAAATGGCAATAAAACACAACTGTGAGATGACTGGATTTCCATTGAGTGATGTTTTGCGACTTCTCCTCTGGTGATAACATTCAAAGAAACATGCCAATGGATGTTCAAATCATTAACAGCTTTATTGCTGTTGCAGCCACCACACTAGCCGTCATCATTTCCAATCCAAGGCTACGTAGGCTTGTTATGGAGCCATAATGGAAAGGCGAGCCCCTTATACATGGGAGTGGCAACGTATGAGGGATTTCTGGGAGGTCATACTCCACGATTTCACAGAGGAATTGTGGATTCAAACTTCTGGATGATCCGCTCAACTTTTGAAGAGTTATGTGACACAATAACACCTCTTGTAGCTCCTGCTGCATCATGAGGGAGCCAGTTACTACTGACAAGCAAATAGCTATAGCATCATGTGACCTAGAAAAGACAAAAAAGTGTTTCCACTGCAGTTTTGCCAAATATGGCTTCTTTGAATTGCCTGAAATACCACCTCATGTGAGAGTAATAACTTTTTTGTGATAAATGGAGTTTTTTTCAAAACTCATGTGTTTCCAGTAGCCATATTTTATATTAACAATTTCCATTTGCACAGTTTAAGGGTTAATGAAAACCAGCCTTGTGTTAAAAACACTTTTCTAGAATATTTGTGTCATTAATGTACTCTTAAAAATTTGGCTAACATTTGGCAACCAGCCAACTATTGTGGCTGTCTGATAATAGCACATCCCCAGCTGGTTGGTGTGCTAGCGATTATATATATATATATATATATATTATATATATATATATATATATGTGTGTGTGTGTGTGTGTGTATATACATATACATACACACACACACACACACACACACACAAACAGAGAACTGGTAAGTTGCCTACAGAGAACTCTCTGTTGTTTCTAATAAGTATATAGATGGTCAGTTCTCAGTTTGTGTGTAGTTGGAGAGAGAGGGGGAGTAGAGACCAGATGCGGTCAGAGTGTGTGTTCACAGTGTCCACAAAGTACAATTTTTTTCTTAAATTTCTATTTAGGTCTCCGATTTTGTGTTTTGATGTAGTGATGTTTTAATCCTTTCAGAGTAACCATGGTGCAGTATTTAATGTACAGTTTGTCCACTACAAGGGATGCATGATTGCCTTTCTGTCTGTTTTGTTTGAGGATGGAATGAAGTTCCTCTCAGCTAGCTTCCTCTGCCCTTCACCAGGCCCTTCTGATGTTAATGTCAAAATTTAGCAGTTGCGGGGTCTGAGTCTATGTGTGAAGGAAAAGGTGATTTTATTTACTGTGCCGATCAGAATTTTCAGAGATGAGTGCTTAAAGTTTTTGATCTGTATTTTGGGACTGTCCATTGTGCTTTCTGATATGCCCAGAAATTATGAGATTATCAAAAATCATTGATTATTGAAAATAATACTGAGTTAGATAAGGAATACAGCTGTTATTATGAAGTCCAACTCACTAATGGTGTAAACTATGAACCGATACACAGGGAACAATAACCATCATAAACCACCATGCTCTGAACAGACACATTATAAACACTGACAAAAAGTGACATAAACAAACTACTCAATCCAGTACTACATATAATGGGAAAAAAACAGGCAAAGTGTTTGTGACCACAGTGAGATTTTTATTTTAGAAAAGCTAAATGCCATCAAATATGGATGGAAGCATAATATTTCATTAGATAACAAAATGTAATGAATTCTGGAAATAGTTACATCTAACATTTTCCATTAATTTTGACTTTTGGACTTTACTTTGCCCTTCACTTATTGCAGATCATCCTCCATGAGCTGTGCCGCTGACATAGAACTGCTAGCTTACAGGTAAAGTTTGCAGATGTAGAAGCTAAATCTAAAAATGGAAATAAATATTTTTAAAAGCAGATATCTAAGTCATAACATGACTGAGCTAGCAAGGTAGTTGTGTTTGTGTTTATATCTGGTGTATTTATTTAATTTGTGAAATCCCACTATCTCTAGAAAGTATGAGCTTGGGTAACTGATGGACTCAACAGGGACTAGAAAATGTGTTTGCAGGATGTTATTAAGGTTCCACATACTTGCTTAAGTAATAAACTAGGTTTCAGTTCAGATATGATTCTACTGACATGACTGATTCTTTTCCAGGTTTTAGTCAGACTCTGTGTTTCCATGGATACATAGATGACAGTTGCTAAAAGTTTTTTTTTTATATTGAGAGCCAGTTGCCTTAAAACATGAATACATTTTGATTATACATTTTTTAAGTCAGCGTCTTTTCTTTCTCCCTCCTCTCCTCTCTCGCGATGCATGCAAGCACGCCAGTAAATGCGTTACAATGGTAACAGGACACTTTCTGAGGGACAAATTCTGAGGGGCTTTCTTCCTCTGACCGGAGCTGTAGCTGGCCATTGTATGTTGTGTTGCTGGCTTGATGAAAGACGGATGAAAGGTGGCTATCCAGCATGTTCGCACTCTGTGTTGCAACGACTGGTTTCTGTCTGATTGTCGCATTTGTCAATGTTCTTATGGTCTCAGCGAGGCCAAAATGGTGTTGAGTAAAGTCGCTGCCTCAGCGAGATTATTTGTAGGTTGTTGGGAAGACATCTGTGCAGTTTCCTCCCATTTACACTTCTTGGTTTAACTCAGCCTTCCAGTTTCAACTGAATGTGTTCTGTTTCAACAGAAATTTTCTGCAATTTTGAATGGGTGCATTTCACCTGTGAGTGTGTGTGTGTGTATGGTTTTCAGTTGTGTGCCCGTTTAGTTCTTAGATGTGTGTGTGTGTGAGTGTAATCATTTCAGTTGTTTGTGTAAGAGCATTTCAGTTTTGTGTGTGAATGATATTGGTTTTATATGTGAATGTGAGAGGTAATTCTGAATAATGTCCCACACGGCCCCTCATACACAGCTGCTCTCCTCTCCTGGTCCTCACATTCACAGCGACTACAACAGCACAGAGCGTCAGCAGCAGAACGCTGAGTACTGAGCATCTCACTTTGTAGAAGGTGGAGTGAACCCCAAACAGATCTCTGCACTTTAACACAGTTTTGCTTGTTGGCACACTGACCATCTGGGCCCTAAACTGTACACTAGTACTCTCCTGTGTCTTTCAGAGAGACATTAGAGATAACCAAGCCCCTGCCAGTGGACCATCTCAATCTGCTCATGATCGAAAAAGGATCCATACTGACGACTCTGCCTTCTGTTCACTCCGACTTGATGAACCAGTTGTGCAGCATATTCCCTTTATAGTCTTTGCATCTGAGACTGACTTCTTCTCCCTCTGAGAAGAGCTCTATAACAACAGGGCCAAATTTGGGGCACACCACCAGATTATACTATTTCACACTACAGTCGTACAAACCTTGGTGATTTAACATCAGTGATGACAACACCAGAGAATAGTTTTAGTCCACTAAAGGCACAGCCTGGTTTTGTTGTCTAGTGTAAATGTTGGACATCCGCTGTGGAGGCTGGTCTTGACTGAAGTCAGTGAGTGTGGACAGCAACACAGCTCTTTCTCCCACTGGGCCGTAGATTATCTCTCAGGCCAGCTTTAAATCTACAGGTTCACTGCGAACACACTGCTGCTGGTCCATCAGCAGACAGGTGAACTCTGTCCTCACTGTTGTTGTGTAGATGGATACATGAAGATCTGATGTGTTTTCCTCCATTTGATATCTTCCTCCATCATCGTCCATCACTGGTGTCGTATTGTCTCCAAAAACTTGGCTTCAGCCACTTTGTAACATAGCAGGTCCACTGTTGTTCGAGGTCTCACTGCTAAATATCCTGTTGGATCCAATTGACGACAGACGTTCACAGTGCTGATCTTCTCATGTGTGACTGCCGTCGGTCCAACACTCCTCTTGGTATGGGCCGGAGTCTGAGTGGGTCAGTTTGTGGATGTTGTAAGAAATATTTTGCGTTCTGACGATTGAGAGTCATTGCTTCAGGTCTTCAGGTGCTGTGGAGTTGTGGGACCAGAGGTCAGAGGTGTTCCACAGGATGAGCTTTTCCTAACCAACAAACCTGGAGATCAGGCCTGAGTTGGCCTCCTCAGGGAGCTCAAAGGTGTCCTGCTCCTTCTTGATGCTGATTATTTGTTGTGCATGTTGTTGATGAGAGCAAACTGCAGGAAGCAGAGCTCTGTGATTGCAGCCATTATCCTCTTAGGTCTCTGTCTAACAAACACTGACACCTCATCAGCTCCATGTCAACTCTCTTCAACAACTTCTCCCTGTGGTCAGAACAACATGCCTTCTTTATCTCATCATCATAGGAAATTGTGAAGCATTGGGCTCTCCATCATCTATGTCCTGTGAATGTGTCAAAAAGCTTCGCTGTTTCTACCCTTTTGACCTGAGCATGTTCAAAGGGTTATGTTAAGTTTACTGCACAGGGAGAGTTTTATTCGATATATTTAACCGTGTATAACAGGGTTATTGTGTATTATTGAAGTTCATCAATTCGCATTTATGTTCATTCAGGGTTCCTTTAATTCTCTGTAAAGTTGTCTTGCTGTTTTATTTCTTTGAAAAAACATTATCGCAGACAGATATCTCTCACATCCCTGTCTATGCAAAGCTCCTTTTGTCGTCAGACAACAGCCCCCTTAGGTGGCGGAGGTGGTAATAATAGAGATCTGAGATTGTCAGCCCATTGCTTTTGATTGCTGACATTATCCACTACGGTACGTTCTGAAAACAGCTCCATGATTTCTTTTAAATATTAAGTTATGACAGTTATTTGACCCATATCAAAATCCATATAAAGTGACATAAATAGTCTTATTATATTTTGTCACTGGTTTTGTGTCATTATTTTGTGTTTATATTGTTTTACCGAGTGTACTTTGTTTGCTTAGTGTGAAGTTGGGGGCAGCTAGCTACTCTGCCTTGTGCACTTGGTTTACAGATAAACCGTGCAGCTATCTTAAACATGGCATTTGTTAACTGTATTTTATTTTGATGTATAGGGGCTGGAGCTGTGTTCTCAAATCACCATCACCAACAACTAGTTTTTGGGTTTGCCTGACAGGTATGTTTGTATTTTTTGTACAGAGAAATGCTGTGTTTTCTTTGCTAAAATGTATGAGTGCTGTAAAGCCTTTACATACAAGTGTTATACTTTTTCAAGTAAAAAATATTAAAACAGGTTTATGGTAATTTATGAGACAGAAAAATATGTTAAATGCATATGCAGAGTAAGTATTTGTATTTGTATAATTTTATTTGTTATACAAATGTATTTTATTTTCTCTACAAAATCACCTTGTAAAGACATTGTAAGCACCCTTTTGCTTGCTAATATTCTCCACTACGGGGTTCAAGACTGTCAACAACTTTTTTTTTTTTTTGCCTGACAGCTGCATACTACAAAATAAATGCTATGAACCTGAAAGAAGTTGTAGCATAGTATCTTCAGTCTGCTGGAATAGGAACCAGAAGAGAGGGTTACACATCTTACACACCATTTTAAGTCTTTGAGTGTGTGACCGGGGCACTCAAGAGAGACCCCAGACCACAAGAACCTGACATTGCCACCCTGGGAATTTCACCCAGAGAATACACAACCTCACTATTGCACAGGGTCTTAAGTAAAAAATGGGAGCAGAGACATGAGTTTCCAGTGTCAAAAAGAAAATATATTTTATTTAAATTTTAAGAGCTAGGAATATGATCTGGTTAAAAGTGTCACTGGTTCAAGTTAAAATAGATACCTGTTTATTACAAATACATGTCATGAAAAACATTAATACGTTTCACTAAGTTGACCTTACCAGTTCAGTGGGAGGGAGCCAGGGAAGCCCACAGGAAGCAGGAAGGTGAGGAGAAGAGTCCACTGTGCTCAACCACCACCACCACCACCACCTGTATTGTGTGGACCATAAGTGCACGCACACACACACACACACACACACACACACACACACACACACACACACACATCTTAATCAAAATTACACACATGGGTTAGTGGGATATAGGAAGAATGGCATGCAATAGAAGGCCTAAGGAAAAGTGAAACCTGTAGAAATATAGCTACCCAGGACCCTGTTACTTGGTAAGCAAAATAGAAAAAAATATATATACAACGCAGCTAGAAAAGCCCCCCAAAATGTAAAAGAGACACTCTACCCACATAGAAGTTGCTCTGCAGCATAATAAACAAAAGCCCTCCTTTACAGTAAAACTGCCCCTACTGATGCTCAAGTTAGTCAAAAAGGACCTCTACACATAAGGACAAAACAACTAAGAATAAAAACAAATAAGGACAAAAACAGCAGTGGCAACAATGCTCTTCCCAATAGGAGCAAAGGGCATAATATTAACAATATTACCAATTTAAAATATTTACAAAAAGAAACAACCACAAGGAGGATGTAAAGGTATTACCTTCAGTCAATTACAGCGAAACTCGGTCAGCCAGGAGGTTAGCATCATTCTCCCTGTTCCTATTGCAAGAGGCATGCACTGTTAGCTACAATATACATAAAAAAACAAACAAACAAAGCAGCAAAAAAAAAAAAAAATGGGTGGCATACCTCTAGGTTTACAAGCTGTGTTGCATAACGCAATCATGTTTCGCGGACATACACACATGCATACAGGATGCAATGACAGGGGAGAGATAATGCTAACAAGGATGGCACCTACAGAGATGCCAAGGGAAACACTGTTCAAGCACTGTGTAAAAAAAATTAATAATTACTGAGGAACAAAAAACAGATAACTTTCTTTACCTTGGACACAAGATTCCACCGCAATATTACAGGAGGGACAAGCGAGGCAAAACTGCCACAGAGCAGGCCAGAGCTAAAAAGCTCTGGTGGGTACTAATCAGGAAGTCAACATGCATCACTTGTCTTCAGTCTGAGTGATTATTAAGGTGGAGCGAACATATGTACACTAGCTTTGCCCTCATCACACTCATTTAAAGTATCCAATAATATCTCTGAAATTCCCCAGGGTGTGTTGTCAACAATATAACATTTTAGGCAATACTATACTATAAAACAACAATAGTGATCAGCTGTCTGCCTTATATTGTAAGTACAGTACTGGAATGGCTATCAGAATTAATAATGGTTAAAAATAATTGTCATTTATGTGAAAAGATTTGATTTAATTTGCATTAAATGAGTGGGACACCAATCCCCAAAAGAAAACAATGATTGCCAAATAATTGATTCAGTCCAATAAAATACACAAAACTATCAATTTGGTTCTCTGACTGATAAGTAAAATTAATAACTGTAACCAAAATTTCCAAATCATTAGTAAAGATTGAAGGATTTTTGAGTTCTTGACAGCACCTGGTAATTCATTCACTCTTGCAGAATTTTAAACAGAAAGCTAATGTGATTCAAAGGTATTTATTTTCGCAAAAAGAAGGTAAAAGAAAACAATATATCAAAACTCAAAACTATATACTTGTGTGTGTATGTGTGTGTGTGTGTGTGTGTGTGTGTGTGTGTGTGTGTGTGTGTGTGTGTGTTGTGGATCTGCCTGACTTGTTTCCTATCCTTTCCAATGACAACATGTGGGACTTTTATTAGAATCACAGCCATCTGGCCAGTGGCTCATCACAAACAAAAAATGCTTCTCTCCAATAGTTTTAAAGCTCCTAATGGAATTGACAGTGATGGTCAACTAAAATTGTAATGACTGAGATCATGCTGTTGAAAGCAAACCAAGGACCTACAATACTGTAATATTGAAACTCAATGGATTTGGCAACTGTTCAGGAGCAGGATGCCAGAAGTGAGTGAGCCAAAGAGAAACAAGTAGTTAACCCCTATCAGGGACTATTAAATCTGCAATGGGTGGCACAAACTGGAAACTAAACAACAGCAGACTATTTTATTTATCATTAAATTATTGGGTTTTATGTTTGATCAAGTTAAGTACAAGTTTTCTGACATTTTCTTCACATTATTCTATTATCGTCCTATAAAGCCAGTTAATAAGATCCCTGACACTTCCAACCAGACACAAGAAGCTTTTAAAAACAGGTTCATACCCATAAATAGTAAATGCAAGATGAACATAGTCACTATCACACTATAACAACAAATGAGCCTGTTCATATCAAAAACAAATGCAACTGTGAGAACTGTTTGAATCCAGTGTTAATTTTGGCAGCTATTTTTGATTTAGTTTTAATTTTGAGACAAAAATTCTTATTAGTTTCAGTTTGATTTTAGTCATTTTTATCCTTCATACATAGATTTAGTCTAGTTTTATCAGATGACAACATAATGCCTGAATTCCTCCTGAATGTGCAACATGTTGATGGAGGTACCGACTCAGCTCTTCCAACAGAGTCAGACATAAACTCTTCAGAACCTGGATCATCACCAGTTTTGCTATGCTGCTTTCAGATGCCAAGCATTTAAACCAGTGGAACCTGGGAAAATTGGTTTTATTTCTTTTGAAAACATGGCAAAAGGGTAACAAGCAACGTGGCAAGAACTGTTGAACAAATTGCGAAAACTATGTTTATAATTCCTGTAGTTATATTTTTAAAATTATGTTCCAGAAAAAAAGTATATCTACATATTATTTGTTTTATTTGTAGCTTTTCAATAATGTCAAGAGCACAGGGAAAACACAAAGAAAGAACAAACAACAACAGACCGAACATCATTAAAAACAGCTACATCCAAAAGCGAAGTAATTGGTAATAGTTTTAAACTGGCCCAGATTAACAGTTGTGTTGAGTTTAAATGTACATTGTAAGACACTCCAGGTAGATGCTGCAGCAAAACTGAATGCAGTTTTTCCAAATTCAGTATTTGTCCGGGGGGTATCAAGCACTGAGCAATCACTTGAACGTGTAGAATAATTATTATGTGACCAGTTTAATAAAGTGCTGAGGTATGGTGGCATATTGCCTTTTAAGACTTCATAAATGAAAAGGAACCAATGCATACTGTATCTAGTCTTACTAATAAAGGTGCCCATCCCACCTTATTGTATAAAGTGCAATGATGGGTGGAGTAACTGTCACCAGTAATGAATCTGAGTGCAGAACGATAAACAGTCCAGTGGAGTGAGAGTGGAGGCAGAAGCTTGTCTATAGATAACATCAGCATAATCCAGAACTGATAAAAAGACAGCCTCAATGATTCATTTCCTGCATAGTGAAGGGAAATTTTTTTTGTTTCTTTTGTTTTAATTTACTTGCAAGTATTTCAATATGAAATTTAAATGCAAGTTTCTGATCTAAGCAGAGGCCCAGATATTTGTATTCTGAAACCCTTTCACTACTGTGTCCTGTCAGTGTGGTGATATGTAAACCACCATTTGCGAAATTTCTGGCTCTTGAAAATATCATGTATTTGGCACTTTTCTGAATTCAGAACTTATTTCAGATTGAATAGTGAATGTTGTAGTTTGTTGAAGGTTTGTTTGAGGGTTTCAATGGCTGAATGTGAAGTGTTACAAGTGCAATACAAAACTGTATAATCAGCGTAAAGATGGGTGTTACAATCAAATTTTTATAGTGGATGGAATGTTCTTAATATAAATAGTAAACAGTACAGGACCCAGTATTGAACCTTGCGGAACCCCCTTAGTTAAGGGTAAAAATGCAGATTGTTTGCCAGAGTCACACATTGCTGTCTGTGGGATAGGTAGTCCTGGAACCATTTACATGAATTAATGTCGAGGCCAATATTACTGAGTCTTTGTAGGAGCAGAGCATGGTCAACTATATCAAATGCTTTTGCTAAGTCTATAAACAGGGTGGCACAATATTTCCCAGCAGGGGCTGGCTCAATTTGCGGCAGCGGCACCTAACTGTGGCACCTCGTGTGACACCCCCAGATGCCGCAGCTAGGTGCCGCTAGCAGTCGCAGCAGTCGCAGCAGATGCCACTGGTTGCCGAGAGGTGCCGGGAGGTGCCAGGAGGTGCCGGGAGGTGCCAGTGCTTGTGCCACTGATTGCCACGAGGTGCCGGGAGGTGCCAGTGCTTGTGCCACTGATTGCCACGAGGTGGTGGGAGGTGCCAGTGCGTGTGCCATGGTTTGGCGGTTTTTAATATAGCCTACTCACAAAATTAATATATTACAAGGTGACAAAATTATCTGCAGCAGCGGAAAAATCCGCCGAAAAGGGGACACGAGGATGATATCAGCTTCCTCTCATCTCACTGTCTCTCCGCTGTGTGTGTATTCACAGGCTGTCAGCGCGCACACACGCACACACACACACACACGCGTGTTGTCAGGTTTCAGCGTGGCCACGAGCAGATGCGTTTTCTCAGTCACAACGAGCACAGAAGTGAGTCCACGTCCCCTGTATGTGACAGCCTGAAGACAATTGACCGGTGTTTGACAGACCCTACGTAAAGCCCCGCACCAGGCTGTAGTTCTGCACTACTTTGTTTCATTTAATCACATTTTTTACAAAGGCAGCTTTCTTATTTTCCACTATAGCTTCCTGCAGCTGACAAAGAGAAAGTTAATGCTGTGTAATGCATCTGTATTTCAGAGCTTTTAAAAAGTCTAGTGCTGCCCTGCCTGTGAGAGTTTTTGTAAACGGAAATAGGAGACTGTTGTTGTAGAGTAGAGTGGAGAGGAGTGAGAGAAATGAGAGGAGCGGAGGTGCTAAACACAGGAGCTGACTGGTGCCGCAAGACACAGTTTGAGGGGGCACTAAAACTTCCTGCTGTCCTTTCCATGGATGAAGAGGAGAAAAAGGAACTGCTTGCGGAACTGCACTCTTGGGACGGTGAACATGACGAGACCTCTCCAGCAGAACAGCTGACTTTTGCTTTCCAAAAAAAGACAGACTATGAAAAGTTCACTGAAGAGCTTGTTGACAAAAGACAGTTAAAAGTTTTCTCAAGATCTGAGGAGTGATCCTCATACACACCAGCAATGTCACACTAGATTTCACTCACACACACACGCATGCACACAACCTTGTTGAAATCTTTTATTAAAAATTTAAAATGTTATAAAAATGTTTACTTTTATTCTGTCCATCTTGAATGGTTGCATTTGTCAAGAAATGTAGATTAAAAACTATTTCAATGGAAAGGTGGAAATAGATTAACTTCAGTGTTTTTACAGCCTACTTTAACCTCAAGAAATGACAATTTATTGGGCCTTCAAAATGGCATTTCAAGGGTTAAGTCCCTCAAAATTATGAAAAAGTTATGAACAGGGCAGAAGTGATTTAAGAGAATTGTGCAAAAAAGGCTCCCACACTGTCCAACTTGTAATATATAATTTTTTTGCGACGTTTCGGTGCTACACCACCATCAGGCAAACAGTTTTTTGTTTCAGAAAAGCCATCTTAAGTAGGGAGTGGTCATTTATCCACATCCAATCATCATCGGGTTATTTAAACAACAATGTGACCTCAATGAAAAAATATACATATAATCACAATAATCAATTATCCTTGTTCGAAACACACAATTGCAATGACAATAAATGACTACAGCAAAAAAGTTATACAGACACAGCCACATGTTGTTTCTGAAAAAGGGCATCTACAAAGATTATCAAAGAAGATTTGTGCTCAAAAACTGCAGTATCTGCGGTCTCCCCATCAGTCAGTTTTTCCGATTAAGAAACTTATTTTTTAACAACAGATATAGAACAGAACATTTTATGTTTTCTTTCCTTTTTTGGCTTGTTTTTTTTTTTTTTTTTTTTTCTGTTAACAATCGAATAGTTCAAAAATCTCCTTTCTCTCCAGTGTCATTTCTCTCACTCCTCTCCACTCTACAACAAGCAGTGGACGTGGACTCACTTGCTCGTTGTGACTGAGAAAACGCAGCTGCTTACCGCTCGTGGGCCGCGCTGAAACCTGACAACACGCGTGTGTGTGTGTGCGCGTGCGCGCGCGTGTGTGCGCGCTGACAGCCTGTGAATACACACACAGCGGAGAGACAGTGAGATGAGAGGAAGCTGATATCATCCTCGTGTCCCCTTTTCGGCGGTTTTTTCCGCTGCTGCAGATAATTTTGTCACCTTGTAATATATTAATTTTGTGAGTAGGCTATATTAAAAACCGCCAAACCGTGGCACACGCACTGGCACCTCGTGGCATCTCCCGCCACCTCGTGGCAATCAGTGGCACAAGCACTGGCACCCCCCGGCACCTCCTGGCACCTCCCGGCACCTCTTGGCAACCAGTGGCATCTGCTGCGACTGCTGCAACTGCTAGCGGCACCTAGCTGCGGCATCTGAGAGTGCCACAAGAGGTGCCACAGTTAGGTGCCGCTGCCGCAAATTGAGCTTGCTGTCTCTCATATTTCCCTTTGTCCAGAGCACATATAACATCATTAGTAACTGATGTAATGGCAGTAATAGTACTGTGTTTCGATCTGAAACCAGATTGGAGAGGACTCAACACAGCGTTTTGTGAAAGAAATGATTTGAGCTGATTATTGACTAGAGAACCTTGGCGAGACAGGCCAGTTTGGAAATTGGTCGATAGTTGTTAAGATCTATCACCACTTTTGGGACTACATGTGCAGACTTCCAGACCTGAGGGAACACTCCAGAAGAAATTAAGAGATTAAATAGATATGTAATTTGGTTTGCAATATAGGGAGCACAGAGCTTTAAAAAAACAGTATCTATATTGTCCTCTCCAGTTGATTTCCTGCAATCTATACCCTGAAGAGCGTCCTTAACAGTAGAGGACATGAAAGGCTTAAGTGTAATCAGAGAGGTGTGGTTTGAGCACACATGACACTGTTGACTGTTCAAAGCAAGACCAGGATACACCATATTAAATTGATTTCCAGCAGCATGACTTGTTTTTCTTTTCATTTACTGCTTTCAAGAATTTTGATGAGTTTGCAAAAGAGTTGGCGATCAATGGGATGTGATAATTTGCTTTTGCTTTTCTCAAAGCGGGAGTGCATTTATTTCTAAGTTATCTAAATGTCAGCCATTGAGCTGCTTCATCGGTGAGCCTTGCTAGGGCCCAGGATTTGTCTCTTGCCTTGAACATCAATGATAGTTCAGTGGTGAACCAGGGACTTGATCTATATGTTTTAACCCTAAGCTTTTTAAAGGGTGTATGTTTATCGATAATTGAAAGAAAGGAATTTGTAAAATAATCCAGAGCTACATCTACATGTGGTATTTCATATTTGTGATGTATATTGCTTTTAGCCAGGTCACAGAGAAAAGCCTCCTTGATGAAGTGTTTAAAATTTATTTTGAATATAATTTTAGAGCATGATTTTTCCATTTTACCACTTCTGACACAGACTACAGGGCATTGGTCACCGATACCAAGGCCAAAAACACCAGATACAGTTATTTTGTCTCTTCTGTTACACAGAATTCAGTCTATGAGTGTTGATTTAAAAAGGTTCTTCAAATTTGGTCTAGTTGGCTCATTAATCAGCTGTGTCAGATTTAGATCATCACAAATCTCTTTTAAACAAGCTGAGTCAGATGTCAACCAGTTTAGATTGAAGTCACCTAAGACCATTGTCTCTGATGTGTTGTACTGTGTGATTAAGTCTGCTAATTTATTGATTGCACTGGGGCTAGCCGAGGGAGGTCTGTGTACACCCACAACATTAACTCATTGAGTGCCATTGACGTATATATACGTCAAAGTGTGTTTTCGACGGCTGGCACAACGGGGTGCTCTCACGCTCCCTGTGTGTAATTTTGGGGCTGCTGGGATACATAGTTGTAGTACAAAAGACATTAGATTAAAACATGAAGTGGAGCAGCCAGGATCAGACAGCAACGAAGTGTTTACTTTGAAAAAATTAGAATGTTCAAAGCAGGCCCAGGTAGGAATAATGGAATAGGACTCCGGTTCTATTTTGTGGTTTTTCTCTCTGAACTGGGGCCATGATTTGTTGCATTTTGCTGTACTTTGCATAGTTACACATTTACAGATATTTGTAATACAATTTTCAGATGTCTTTTATTTCATTGAAGCCAAAATTACATTAATAATAACATTCAAATCACCGTTTTGCTTGACAGACTCACTTTCACAAAAATGCATTTTTCTCAGCTTTCTAGAAAAAAAAGGGATCTTTTTGATGAAACTAGCCTCTATTCAACTTCAGATAAATAAAGAGTGGAACAAGGTGCAAACAAATGTTTTTTCCCATGATGAAAAAGAGAGTTTCTTCTTTCATTCGAGCTATTTGGTATTTTCAGAGTCTTTGTACAAAATATTCTGTGGGTCTTGAAAAATTACTCAAAACTGCCAGAAAACCTGGCACAAGCCGCTTTCCATTATATAATAGGGCTGGCACTCAATGAGTTAAGGGATTTATTACTGGATATGTTCATTTTCAGAGCGATAAATTCAAAGGAATTAAGCATACTGACAGTTTTTAAAACAATGACAGATGAACACGATTTGACATATACACACCACCCCCTTTTCTTCCAGCTCTGTCTATTCTGTACAAATTGCAGTATGTTAATACCAGCATGTCAGGATTAGTCTGTGATATGAGATTCTTCAGTTGATCTAATATAAATTGACTGCACAGACTTCTCATGTTAAAATGCATCAACCCCAGGCCACGTCTTAATTGAAAAACCTGGGGGTTAAATAACTCTTCCCTGGAGTCATCAGAGGAATTAGTCATAGATTTTGATTTCCAACTTATTTTGAAGTTGGGTTTTAAAATTATTTAATTTTTTGGCCTATAATTGTCACAGGGAGTAGACAGGTGGTGTTTACAGGGACCATTTGTAATAAGAACAGGGATATTGGAGACAGGAGCAGAGACAGAGAATAGAAGATAGGGTGTGTTTCGGTTGAGATGGCAACGTGCGGGACTAACAAAACTGTAAATCCAGATAAAACTCACGAAAGAATGAGACATTCTTCACCTGTAGCATGTCCCTTCAATAGAATAAGCCACAGTTCTTCCTGAAAAGACACTCAATCAAAAACCCTGACATAGATCCATAACTGGGCCTCATCAGCACATTTTATACAATGTAGGCTCAGTGTGCTTCATGCACAACACATACGCACAAAATAAATAAAGGAATACAGTTTGTTTAGTCCCCATCCACCTGCCAACACAGTATATCCATCCATATATACAGAGAGAAAAACACAGAGAGAGATGGAAAGGATGAGAGACAGACAGAGATGTAGGCACTAACTAACCATAGGCCTGAGAGAACAGGTAGGTCTTAAGTATGCTTTTAAAAGACATTACAGTTGTTGTACATCTCATGTCATATGGGACTTTGTTTCAGAGACTAGGGGCCTCATGTACAAAGGGTGCGTACGCACAAAAACGTGGCATACGCTCTTTCTCACGGCAAAGTTCAGATGTATCAAGAGTGAAATGACCGTGGAAATGTGCGGTGCCTCACGCCAACTTCATAGCTGGCGTACGCACGTTTCTACAGCCGTTGATACTTTGGCGACACTCAGAGGTGATCCTGGGAAACATAAAATAAACACGTGTAACCAATCCGTCCTCTGAATGATGACTTAATGATGTGCACATCAGAGACACATGAACAATTAACACCAGTGAACAATTAACACACACACACACAAACATACGTGTCTCCAATTACATGAGTGGATATAAAAGCGTGCGCAAAGTGGTGCAAAAAGTACCGCTGAAAACAATGGCAGCTTTAGCAGCATTAGAGGACATTGCAAATGGTGCAATTAGAAGAGAGCGTGTGTTTCGAGACAGAGACGATGTACTGGCACACGATGACGACTGGCTCATCAGCCGCTTTAGGTTCCCGAGGGCAATCCTCGTGGAACTGTGCGCAGAGCTGCGGCCGGCCTTGGAGCACAACACAGCCAGGAGCCATGCGCTGCCTGTGCCCATACAGGTGCTGACCACACTGGGGTTCCTGGCAACCGGGGCATTCCAGAGGGAGCTGGCCGACCGATCGGGACTGTGCCAGTCGACCCTCAGCCGAGCCATGCCAGCCGTATGGGACGGAATTATCCGCATGTCAGCCAGATATATCAAATTCCCATACCATGCAGCTGAACAGGTCAACATTAAAGCGCAATTTGCAGCGAGAGCCGGTTTTCCTAATGTAATCGGAGCTATTGACTGCACACACATTGCTATAAAAGCGCCGTCACATGATGAATTTGTATACGTGAACAGGAAACACTTTCATTCCATCAATGTACAGATCATATGTGATGCGCAAATGCAGTTAACCAACATTGTGGCGAGATGGCCTGGTTCAACGCACGATTCATGCATTCTGAGTAACAGCATGGTTGGGAACAGACTACAAGCTGGCACTGTGCGCGATGGGTGGCTTCTTGGTAAATAAATTTGTCGTGTAATTGTCCTAATATTAGTCCCTGTGATGCGCATTGAGCATGTGCGCCCCCAAATCATATCCCGTCTTCACCGCATCATTACAGCGGTTAGAGTTAGTGACTTGCTGTGTTTTGCTGGTTAAACTACAGTTTCAGATCTTTCTAACAAGCCTCTATTTGTCACTGTGCGCAACGTACTCATGTTAATAACCCCGTGCGTAAAGTGTGCGTAAAGACTTATCAGCCTCACCTTCTCCCCGGCGCACTTCTGCACTAATTTGCAACAATAGTGCGTGATCCGTGTAAGTGTATAAACTTAATGAATGGAAGCTTAAAATCCCGTTTTACTCATCTTTTGTTTCTTATTTTCTGATCGTGCAGAGAGGGGAATCTCAGGTGCAGGGCTTATTTAAATATGATTTGCGTATTTAAATGGGGCGTGGACAGGGAGTGGTCGGGTACTCCAACATGTGCGCTCAATTCCACGCTGATTGGGATGTACAAAGGGAATGTGCTTGGATTCATGCGTGCGCCCAGATTCATACATCAGGATTTTTTTGTGCGTACGACGTTTTCTGGATTTGAGCGTACGCCATGTTTCAGTAGGAAATCCACGCAAGTCTTTGTACATGAGGCCCTAGGACCATAATAACTAAATGTACCCTCACCAGATTTACTACTTATCATGGGAACAGTTAGGAGACCAGTGTCTGATGATCTGAGATAGATGATAGACCTTACCTCTGCTCTGGTTTTCCAAAAGCTTTCTTGAGAGCCTCTTTGTATGTAGTTTCACTCTGCAAAGCGCTGATGTGTCCAAAAGAGACACTGTGTCATTGAATGAACTGACATGTTCCTTAGCGTCTGTGTCAACAACCACTTCATCAGTGACAGCCAGCATGCAATCTTCAATAGTTTCCATCTCAGTAAAAGCCCTGTCCCGTCTGGATAGTGCCCAGGCTACATACAGAGATGCAATTGTGACTTTCTCTTGTTCCATGAAAAGGGCCACTTGACTCAGTTAAAATGACAAGCAGTCCCTGTGCTTTTCTTTGCTGTTTCTCCGTGCCTTTAGGAGAACTTGGTGACTTGCCTACTAATGTGGGAGATTGTTGTGACTTTGGAAAGTATTGTCCTATCAGCGGGCTTTTAGTAGTTTGGAGTTAAAAAGGGAGTAATAGGGCTTTTGCTTTGGCATTTTTGGTTGCACCGAGTCAAACCATGGCACCTCAAGTTGTGTTTCCAATACCAGTTAAAACATGTTGAGTTGCGCCCCACCACACCCTTGATAGACCTTCTCAAGAGTCAGACCAAAAGCGTGCCCGAAAAGCTCCAAGCAGCTGCATGTGACATCTTGCCAATCTTGGGCAACCCCTGATGACCCTTCTTCTCCTCCTAAAACATGCATGTGTTTCAAGACTCAACTGACCTCTGTCCGTGCAAGAGACCAGAGAGAAAGAAGTCTCTGTGTGTTCATCTCTCAGCACCTTTTTGGGCTTCTAACTGAATCTCTCTGGGTTGGAGTGTAGGTACTCTTCTGTGTCCCATTTGTACTTTAGATAGCTTTCATATTTATCTGTTTATATTCTCCTTCAACCATACATGTGTCTGTTAAGTTATGGCTGGTAATAACCCAACATTTATTGTTTTTTTGCTTCATGATAAAAAGCATTTAAATAAAAAAGGGGGAAAATTAGCAGAACTCTTTTAGAAGCTTTTCTTCAATAAAAATAAGTCTACTAAAGCTGCAGGGAGAAGAGTAAAGCACAAACAGCCACAGTGAGATGGTGGGTGCTAAGTTGGAAGCAAGCATACATAACTGATGATCATTAAACTTTAATATTCTGATGAAGAGAGCTGTGCTGTCATTAGATAAATAGGTGGATGTTGGAGCCCTGCAGTGGGTAAGCATCTAATTGAATTTTATATCAAGCACTTTTGTGCTCAAGTCTTAAGTCAAGTCTCAGAGCATATGGACAGCTCTTGTTGTATTATAAAATACTATAACAGATTCAGGATTTTCCAGAAAACTGCGCATAATTTGGGACTGGTCACAAATTTTTCAGAATGTCTGGTCATCTTGTCTGGCTGCCGATATGTGCAAAGCATGAAGGAGAGCCACAGTGGCGGTAGTCAATGGCCCTCATGATAAAAGCTTCAGATGCCAGAGGTCAGAGGACAATGGCCAGACTGGTTTGAGCTGAAAGAGAGGCAACAATAACTCAAATAACCACACTTGCAATCGAGGTCTGCAGAAGAGCAAGAGAGTATCTCTGAACGCACTACATGTAGAACCTTGAAGCAGCCACTGCTGTTAGCTAAGAACAGGAAAGTTTGATGAGTCTTGATTTCTGCATTCAGATGGTAGGGTCAGAATTTGGTGTAAATAACATGAAAGCATGCTGCCTTGTATCAACGGTTCAGGCCGCTGGTGGTGTGGAGGATATTGTTTTCTTGGCACACTTCGGGCCCCTTAGTAACAACTGAGCATCATTTAAACACCAGAGTATTGTTGCTGACCATGTCCATCCCTATATGACCACAATGTACCCATCTTCTGACTTCCAGCAGAATAATGAGCCATGTCACAAAGCTCCAATCATCTTAAACTGTTTTCCTTAACATGACAATGAGTTCACTGAACTGAAATGGCCTACACAGCTACCAGATCTCCATCCAATAGAGCACCTTTGGGATGTGGTGAAAGGGGAGATTCACATCATGGTGTACAGCCAATAAATCTGCAGTAACTGCATGATGCTGCCATGTCAATATGGAAAAAATCTGTTTCCAGCACCTTGTTGAATTTATGCCACAAAGAACTAAGGCAGCTCTGAAGGCAAAAAGGGGGTCCAACCCGGTACTAGCAAAGTGTGCCTAATAAAGTGGCTGGTGAATGTAAATGGCTCATTCCATGATAACAAAAAAAAACCCCACTATGATTCTCAGTTTCAGGTGTTATATACTTGAGAAATCATTGTTAAGAATATTATATTCCATTTCTGCCAATATATTCCCCTAAATCCCACACAGTGGACATTTAACGTTAACAAATCTTTGCCCCTACTGTCCATATTTTAATTACTTTCTCAGTGAAATTTATTCAGTCATAAATTCATGAATGACATATGAAAGACAGATTTTCTTTCAAACTATTTTGCTGACAGTAAATCTATGTTGTATTTAAATTCTTATATCGTCCTGACTGGGAGAACATCTTTGAATATTAATGCATACAGCTGAAGTGTGGTCACCTGACAACCTGGCACAGGGATTAATATGTCAGGCATTGCATCAAGGAGAACTTAGGTAATAATAGCTGTTAGAAGCACCATTGTTTTGTAAAGGCTCTCCTGGCGGCCGCGGATCAGAGTGATGCAGCACCTGCTCTCAAGTGTCAACTACCGAGCTGAAGCTGTGAGTGTATAGTCTTTATTATGATGATAGTATTCTTTGGAAACACATAGGAATAGATACATTTGACATAGTTACAGAAGAACTTGATGTAAAGTTAGGCAATAATGGGGTAACAATCTGGACTTAATTGATTTTCTAACAAACGATTCCTTTTTTTTAAAAAAGTAAGGGCTACATACATGACCATTAATGATCAAAAAGCCATAACTTTGGATAGTGCTTTCTAAATCTGCTTTTTCAAAATGGGAGACTAAAACATTTACTGACACTTGTGGGGTAAAGATGGGAACAAAAAGAACAAAAAGAGGATAGGCAGACTACATTGTTTCGCTTTTGGGTGTGTGGCACTAATTAAAGAGTAACTAAACCCCTGATTTTCGGCTTGAGTGCCTCCTCACTGCAGGATGAAAAATTATCAAAGTAGGCATAGATGGGAGAGGGGCTTAGTTGAGCCCTGTCACCTGATCTTGCCGTCTCTTGATCCACATCCCCTCCCTGCCCCTCGTACATACACAAAATTATCCAATGCTTAGACTGTGCTTGACAGTTAAATAGCTGAGCAGTGCATCCAAGCTGTTCTTTAATGAGGTATTTTTTAAAATGTATTTTTACAAAATGACAAAGTATAAAACAACAGACCCTCTATGTTATCATTTTGGGTTTGCTGCTGTCTCGTGGGAATTTTGCTGTCCCTTTAAGAGATTATTGTCAGTGTTTGTTGCTTCGGTGCAGTCCGAGTTACCTGGATTAACTGTGTTCCACTGGGTGTTTATTGTAGTTGTCTGTACATCTCTTGTGTGGATTAGGCAACATTAATGTATTACTCTTTTTGGCCATTTGTTCACAAGGCTTTTTGTTTCACCTGAATGTGACAGACCGCTGTCTGACTCTTCACAGCCCACAATCAAATACTGGCAACATAGAAAACATGAGAGACTATACCACTGAGCTGAAATGAAACAAGTCCTGGTTATTTTGGTAAAGAAAAGGGGGCTCGGTTAGTGACGGTGGTGATGATGCAACACATTCTCATCCCAACTCGTCACATGTCCACTGCTTTGCAGTAGGATTCCACTGCTACGTATTGCACTCTCGGTATCATTTAGCATCAGCTGTTGATGTTCCAAGATGCTACTACTGTGATGTCAACAAATGCATATGGTGGTTATGTTTAGACAACACATGGAAACGACATCGCCAGGTCGTCAACAAACACACATGCTGTTTCAGAGGGTTAGGATTAGGGAAAAGAGGCACATGGGAAGATGTACAAAAAGACGTCACATTCAGACAGGAAGCAAAAACCACATGAAGGTCCAGGGTTTGTTGGACACATCCACCATCCCTCCCACCTGCCCCATGGGCAGCCTTGTGCTTACATCATCACCGGCAGCGTTTCAATCTGACGCTGTTCTTTGGTGTATCGTGCATGTGACAGCTTCCGCCACTTTCTCAAGTGACACCAACCATCTGTATATAAGGCAGACAACAGGTGCCATCTGGTGGTCTACCGGTGTACAATGACATGGCAACCGGTTCTTTGGGGTTACGCTCTCAGCTGATGCCATCCAGTGGCGTTTCATGTGCACTTAAAAGGTGCCTTTAAGCGTCATGCTCTTACACCAAAAGTGCTGATAAAGCAGCGCTATTTTATGAGCTTAGAATCTAAATAGGCTGATGAAGTCCAAAGCATGTAACCACTGGCACCTTATTTCTATGTCCTGCAACCAGGATCAGCCAATAGCAGAATTCAAAAGGTTTCAAACTTTAGAGAGCAGTCACTATGCATATATATACACAATATGTAGAGTTAAATACTTTGCACGCAGATGTCAAGAGTTGACCTGAATTAATCAACGACACTACTAAATAGCTATATATCTCGCTTTTCAACTGAAAGAAAGTAGTTTGGGGGTTAAGTTGCTCGTTAACTGAGGAGTCTAATAAGGTACGTCCCTCCTACCCTCATTTCTCTCCTCTCTCCCTGCCTCGCTCTCTCTCTCCCCCTCATTCCCTCTCTTTCTCTCTCTCTCTCTCTTTCACTAACCACAAACAAAAAACTTGCTGTGTATGTAGGTGAAGACAAAAAAAGCAAATGAAATACATCATTAAAAATACATTTTAAGTCAATTGCCAGCAGATACAGGCACTCCTGTACGCACACAAGTGATTTCAGGCTTCAGAGATGCAAGCTGCTCCGGCAGAAATAGAGCAAGCACTTCATGATACCGGAGCGAGGAAAAGAGCCGTGAGTGAGACGCCCCAACGCACACACACACACACACGCACGCACGCACGCACACGCACACACACACACACACACACACACACACACCAGCTATAAAATGGTAGAGGATTGCAATGGAGCTGGACCATAACCGTAAGTATTAGGAGCATATAGTTGACCTTGAAAGTAATATTTTGACAAACAACTTTAACAAACCTTCAATAAAAGTTCAAGGTATACTTATTAGCTTATTCCAGAGCTTTCAAGCACATCTTGTGGTCTGCAAATTAGAGCCCTGTTCTGATGTCTCATAGACTATGTGGTCCTCAAGCGGAGCGCATTAGCTCACTTGGTAGAGCAGATGCCCCATGTACAGAGGCTGTGTTCTTGCTGCAGCAGCTTCAGGTTTAACTCCAGGCTGTGGCCCTTTGCTGCATGTCACCCCTGCTTTCTCCCCCTTTCACCCTTAATCTGTCCTATCTAACAAAAGCCAAACGTTTTGGAACATAAAACAGCAAACTTAACTGGAAACTAAAAACTACACAGTCCACATCTAGGTATCATGAAAAATACAGGCATCACTACAATACTCGTACAGGCTAAGTGATTTATCAGATTAAATGAGCTGGTCAGCTTTCTTTAATTAATTTAATTAATGGTGCTGTTTATTGATGCAGGTGCCTCCCTGGAGTGCAGCAAGCAAGAGTGCGACCGCAGTGAAAATGTTTTTAAGAGGCTAAATATGAATATCCATTAAATACGGATAGAAGCAGAATATTTTGTTAGATAACTTTTTTTTTAATTTTGGGAAAGATTACATCAGCTGTACTGTGACATGGAGCTACTATTAAAAATACAGATAAAATTTGTGGATGTAGTGGCTAAATTTGTTTATGGAAAAATATTTTTTTCTGCAGATATCATATTTGTAACAAGACCGAGCTAGCATTTCTGTGTTTATATCGGCTATATTTATTTATTTCTCTAGAAAGCATGTGCACAAGTTAGCCAGTGGACTCTATAGGGACTAGAAAATGTGTCTTCAGGTCATTACTCGTTTGACCTACTTGCTGGAGTAGTAAACTAGGTTTCAGTACATACAGAATTCTATTGACATAACTGATTGTTTTCCAGTTATTAGTCAGACTCCATTGAAACTGAGATAACAGTCACAGAAACTGTTTGGTTTTGATTATGAGAGCTAATTGCCCCTTAACTTTAATATATTTTGATTAAATTAAATATTTTTTTTGTTAATCAGAATTGTGTAATTGCAGTATTAAACAGGAGGGTCAGCTTTAACGTCATTTGTGGTGCTTCACTGATGCTTACAGACCAAATGACTGCATCACTATTGTGACACAAATGATGTTACAGCACACTCTTGAGTGGAGTATTGTTTAAGTAAACTCTGTCCGCTGATGAAGACTGGGGGATGTTAGTAAGCTGACGGTGAGTTTAAGGAAAAGGCTGGCCACATTTTTTATTACCAACAAATCCCAATTCCATGTCCATCAACTGTGGAGATTTGTCCTAAAAACTCAATCACAGTATACTTTTTTTTCATATTTGTTTGAAAACCAAATCATTTTCTAAAACAGCTGGGTGCTGTTTTCTTTTCACAAACATTTCTCAAAGCAGAGGAAATAGTACATTTATTGGGGGCTTTTTGTAAGATACATCTTTAGATTACAAGTCTATACTTTCAGTACCTGGCCTAGTTTAAAACCATGGCATACACACAAAGCAGAGCCTAAAAGAGGCAACAGTTAATTCAGATGAGAATAAAGTTTTACTTTTAGTGTCTTGATATGAGTGAATGAAATTTATGGATGACTGGCAAAGATGGCTGACTAATTCACAAGCCCACTGATTGGCTGAATGCTTGAATGGATGACTGGTTAAACAAACTGGCTCGATGATGGAATGCATGCACTGACCAAATTGCAGAGTGGAGCAGCACACAGCATGAAAATAGGCCATCCTCCTGGGACAAAGTCATACATTCACAGCAATACCTTGAATTCAACTTTCCATTTTCTATTCAGCTCTGTTTCAGTTGGTATGAAGTTATTACCAGCTGAAATGTATGGAAGCTGTTGACAGAGCAACACAGCAACAGTGTGACATGGAGCAGGTTAAACAGCTCGATGGAGTGACCGGCTTCCCTCCTGACTGACAGGCTCCAATGAGTTTTCAGACTGACTTCGTTTGTGTCTGACTGAAGCAGCAGCTGGCTGCCTGATTGACTGTCTGAAAGACAGACTAAGGGGACTCATTGATTGACATTTGACTACTTAGCTTAACTGATGGATGTCTAAATAAACAGCTGATAACTCCCACTCCTATAAGTTAGATAAGATAAACTTTTCTTCTGGTTTAATTGTTTTAAATCGTGCCAGGCCATATTTTAAGCAAGATGGACAACATGGTAAACATTATGCCTGCTTAGCATTACCATGTTAGCATGCTGATGTTGCATTTAAGTCATGACTGTTACTGAGTAAAGTTTCACATAGCCGATAGCATGGCTGTAAATTCTACTTTCCCAAGACATCAACATTAACCTTTTTACAGTCAGAACTTTTCGATACCATGATAACTGTTAGTTCTTTTTCTAACTGGACTTGAGTATTTTGGGCATGTCCTTAAAGGTCCAGTGTGTAGAATTTTATGGCATACAACTTTGAGAATGCAGATTCCAACCAACTGAAACTTCTGCCATGTGCCAAGTGTGATGGAGAACCATGGGCGCCAATGGAAAATGTGAATGGTCCTGTCTAGACTCAGTGTTTGTTTTTTCTGCTCTGGCTTGTAGGAACAACATTGTGCAGATTCAGAGAAGGAGGATGAAACGGGGCTGTTTTGGACCCAAATGCAGTACTCTGACGTTCAATGACAGTTGGTAATAAACTTTATTTAAACCAACACAATTAAAGTTTAATCTGCTCAAAGTCAATAGTGTGGAAAGTTCGTTCTTCGGACTGAGAGCCCAAACACAGTCTCCGGGAATCCCACGAGGAGAAGAGACGAACCTTGCAGCAGCTGCAGCTGGTGAGCAGGAAGCCCCGTAGCCCGTCGAGCCGACAACACGTGGTGAGAGACCGTCGTCAGTTGAGCACAGGGATAGTCGAGGGCAGGCAGGAGTTCCGTAACCAGGAAAGCAGTCCACGGTGGCAGCAGTACTGATGAGGAGAGAGCAGAAGGATTGTCGGAGCCAGGCAGAGGAGACGTTACCAGGAGAGCAGTCAGGGTTTCGAGACGCCGAAACAGAGCACGTGGTCGGGGACAGAAGGCAGGTAGGTACACAAGGACTCAGGCGAGGAGAGTTGGTCGGGGACAGGCAGAGTCAGCGTCGGAAGATCTTGCAGAGAAATGCTGGAAAGTCTCGCATAGTGCAGAAGAACAATCTGGCAGTGAGTGAGTGTGCTGGAGTGGTTTATATGCTGGGTTGATTGGTGACGAGTTGCAGCTGTGAGGTGAGCAGGCTGTGGAGGTGGGCGTGGTTTGCAGGTAGAGTGGAGCAGAGGGAGGGTGAGTGGAAAAGTACTGGCAGCTGGGGAGGAGGAGGCAGGCAGGCATGCACCATGACAGAGGACCTGTGTTGTGAGTAAAATATAAAGGGACCATGCCATGGTAACAAAAACACAACTCTTATTTTGAAGTGATTAAACAGTTTTTTTTTCATTCTCATTCATACAATACAGCAGTGATTTCAGGAAAAGATTCAGTCACCAAAAGCCACCTGTTGTGACCACATGATGCGCTGCTGGACAGGGTAAGCTGAGAGCACAGCCAGACAGAACTGTTTGCAGTGTCATCATACGCTGCTGACCAGACAGCACCTGCCGCAGCACAATGATACCTGAACAGTCGGATGGAACCAGTTGCATCTGCATGATATGGCGCTGGACATTGTCAGATTGAAATACTGCCAGTCACAATGTAATAAGGAACAACGATGGTCTCTATAGAGTGGGCAGGAGGGGTGGTGTATGGGTCGAATAAAAGTTGACTTCCATGCAGGTGTCCGGTGTGTATTGTTCCTGTGATATTGACTATTATTAGTCTAAATAAACACAACAATATGCGTCGGTCTCCAACTTTATTCACCGTTCGTGCTATTACCTCTGTCGCTCTGGCGCACCTTGCTTACGTCATTCAAATACACAGCGGTTACCATAGCAACGTCCAGAATACTACACGGTGTTTGTTTCCTGTCTGAATGTGATGTTTTATTTCTACACCTTACCATGTGCCACTTTTGCCTAATCCTAACCATGCATGCCAGCATGTGCTTTTATTGACATTCTGGTAGCAACATCCTGGAACAGCAGAAGGCTACCTAAAGCATAATATGTATGTAGTCCACTGCAAAGCAGCATTATATGACAACAATTCATATTATATTATGTTTTTTGCCAATATATCCCCCAAATCTTTCAAACTGGACCTTTGAAATACCCTAAAAAATAATAAAAACTTGTTTAAAAAATTGTTGCTGAATTTTCTGTGTTTATCCTTTTTTAAATCCTATGTAGAAGAAACTTCCTGCTCAAATGAGATTCAAAATGAGTGCTGATCATCAGAAGCCTAAGCAGTAACACATTTTAGTTAGGCTCTTAGTATGCCAGGGTTAGTCCATCAATCATAATTTAACCTATCTACCATTAATTTAAAGTAACAGAGAATTCCGTCACATTGTGCTGAAAGCGGCAGGCTTTCTGACGAAATATGTTTCACATGTGCAGCATGATAAATGATGGGGGACCTTGAAACCACTCAATAAACTTAAGCAATTGTCATTATAATTACCACTGGTTCTAATATGGTGTAAAGTAAGTGCTATGTAGGCTATTATTGTTGATTGTAATGGTTTAGGTATCAGTATGTCAAAAATGTCATTAAAAAGTCAAAGTGTTTGCACTTCCCCTGTGCAGACCTCAATCATTAGTTGGCTCCCTAATGGCTCTCAGTGATTAAAGCTGCTTTCACACCTGTAATTTAGTTCATTTTGCCCGGACCAGGAGTAAAATGATACATTGTTGCAATTAAGTTCTGGTTCAGTTCCTGTTCACACTGACTTTTTACAAAGAAACCAGGAGGAGTAAACATAAAGTTCTACTGACTGACAGATAACTCACTGATCGGACAGTTTTGGCATTTGTCATCCTGCATCATCAGAGCATCATCAGGACCCATGTGGGGAAATCGAATTCAGCTGAATGAAAAAAAAAGTTAATGCAGCTGCACTTAAGTCAAGCTCATTAAGAAATAACTGATTGTCAGCATTATTAGTCAGCTGTTTATAGACTGTAAATCGATCACATTTTATTAGGGCCACTGCTGATCTTGTAGGTGCCCTCAGCATGTTGCTGCATATCTGTTCTGCTGCAGAGGAACTAGAACAGGCATTTTTCAGCAGCTCCTGTAGGCTCAATAGAGACACACGTCTGCAGTACCTGCTGCCAGGTCCTTAATCAGGTCATTATATGACGGCTTCTGAGCGAGTTCTGCAGTGATTCTGATGAAAAAGGAGACCACTTAGACGTTCCTGTCCCATTGTTGAACACAAGTATGCCTTAGTAAGCTTATGTTTTGAAAAACTTTTAACAAATAATAAGATAAAAGTGTGCTCACGCTGCTGCGCTTGCCCGTAGCAGTGGTGCTTGGATCACACTACATTTTCTTTCACACTACAAACAAAAACTGCACCACAGTCTGTTTGGAAGCAAACCAAGACCCACCCTTTCAGGCGGTCTCAGTCCAGTTGTTTGGTTCACTCTAGGACTCTGTTGACAGCTTTCACACCAGCCTAAAAAAACTGTACTAACTGTGCAAATAAACCTGAGTTTGTGTGACGAATTACACATATTGAGAACCCAAGCGCTGACACAATACACAAGACACGATATTTAACAATTAAGTTTGTCTAATTGGGAATTGAGCAGGAAGGGTAAGGTGAATGAAGCCTGGCCGCTCATCGAGCGTGGCATGAGGGGGAATTTTCAGTGCAGTCTCCACGTGTTTCCAGACAAAGGCAAACATTTTCAACCAGAGTGAGGTGATTTCTTAGTAAGGCTTTGGGTGCTCGGGTGAGCGCATGGAGGCAAAGCAGGGAAGCAAGCGGGCAGGCAGGCAGGAATGCAGGCAGGCGGATACATGAGCAGTAGGAGCAACAAAGCATGGAGCAGAGGTGACTGAGGCAGGAGGACAAACACAAGAAATGAGCCATGCAGGCAGAATTCAAAAAACAACAGGAAAAAATACTTTGAGGCTGAGAGGGACATCTACCACATAGTAGGAGTAATACTCTGGCGAGATTGCCTGCACCTGGCCCAGACTGCAAGGAAAAAGACCACTCTCACACTCACACACACACACTGGTTAGGACACAGAAGGATATGCGGACAGGAAGAACACATACAGAAGGGGAGGAGGGAGGCTGCATGGCAGCCAATCATGACAGTTTGTTTAACGAAACCAAACAGGGTAGGTGTAAAAGTACCCCAAAATTTCTCAGAGTTTGGTTTTTATACTTTTGTTTCAAAATGTTCTAAACTTGTCAGTTTAGCTGTTAAGTCCTCAAAAAGGATCATGCTGCTTCATCCCACTATGTGCATTTGTTGACATCATTGTAACAGCATCCCGGACCATAAACAGCTGATGCAGAAGGGTACTTAAAATGTCATAAGTAGACACAGAAGGTCACTGACAGAGCAGCGCCATGTGACAAGTTGAGACAGAATGTGTTGGAGTAGCAGGTGGCTCCTTCTTTGGTAGTCTCAGCCACCAGTTTATAGATGTCTGTGTGAATGGGTGAATGTGACTCTCAGTGTGAAAGCACATTGAGAGGTAGAATGATCAGAAAAGCTCAACATGTGCAGGTCCTTTACTGCAGTGACAGAATGATAATGAGCTTACTACTTAACATGAGTACTCGTCCCACTGAACCTGGAAAATGTGCCGTTTGTGTTTTCTTGAACAAAAGTCTGCTGTCTGACAGCTTGTGAAGCAGTTGCTCACCATTGTTTTGCCCAGGGACCAATAATCTCTCTTACAATCCAATTTAACCCCCAATTTAAAGTACCAAATAACTGCTGTGTAGATAAGAGGCCAAAGTCATCAGCCCCAAATTACAGCTCCCTTAAATCAGGCAGGCGAGAAAAAATTCCATTCCAGTCACCAGCTGATTCTATTGGATCCTGCATGTTGTCCTGTTAGAAACAACTCCAAGTATAAACTTCATTTATCTTTTTCCCACTGCAAAGTATAAAAAAAAAATGGCTTTAGTCAGAAGCTGTTGTGCAAGTGACTGTAAGGCAAAACTGTCAGGCAAATTATGAATCTTGAGGAGTCAAAATGCTAATGCTTGTTCTCTGTCATGCCATTTCATGTTTCTCAGTAACCACATTCACAAATGAAATGAGTGGAGCAGAGTCACAGTCTTACACATAGTTACCCATCCATAATGCAATAAAAACGGAGGCTGTCCCCAGACAACTTCAATTATTTACATCTAAAGTAAACACAAGAGGAGCTGTCCCTTCCTTGTCTCGCAGGATCACCCGGATCGAGGTTGAGCTGGATCATGGTGCCTCTGTGTATGTGTGTGTGTGCGTGCTGCATGCCAGTGATTAATATCCAGTGATTTCTGATCTTTGTTCAGAAACAATTCATAATTTATTAACACAAAACCAGAGATATCAGCTGTAAACAAACAAATAAAAAGCAGTGACATATAGTAAAAATGAGAAGGTTGAGTGTGAGCTGTGAGAAGATGAACTCCAGCTGTTGTATGTTGTTGTGTTAGTTGTCTCTTAGGCTGACATCGCTGACAACATCTTTCTCTCTTGCTCTCTTTATTTATCATTTTTGTCATATGGATTACTATAATTGCATTACCTTGATCTGTTCTCTAAACATGACATCTATTGCACGTCTGTCTGTCCTGGAAGGGGGATCCCTTCTCAGTTGATCTTCCTGAGGTTTCTACCATTTCCTTTCTCTGTTTAAGTGTTTTCGGGGGAGTTTTTTCTTATCCGCTGTGAGGGTCTAAGGACAGAGGGCTGTCGTATGCTGTAAAGCCCTCTGAGGCAAATTGTTTTTTGTGATACTGGGCTTTCTAAATAAAATGAAATTGAATTGACAGTAAGTTCTGAGCAGGTGGTGTCTACTGTAGGCTTGAACCCTGGAGCTCTTTGTTGTAAAACATCTGTAGCTCCTAACTATGTTTCTGCTTATTTTAAATAAGACTGTTCACATAGTTTGTACATCTCAAAGCTACACTTTCTAAATCATGCTCCAGGCTTTCCTCTAATTGTTCTTACAGACTTGCACAGCATCCTAAACAGACACCATATGGCTGCCAATGTGTTACAATTCAACCTGTTTCAACACAGTTGTTTCTCCATCAAATACTGAATAAGAACGTTGTTTGTCTTGACAAAGGTACTTTCACTCAATAAAATGCCTACAACTACAGTATGAATCTAGTTAATTTGCTGACAGACAAGTGAACCAATTTGTTGGATTTACCTCTCAAAACCTTTATTTGGTAACCTAAATGAAGATTTCCTTTTTGCTGTGAGCTGAAGACTAATCCCAATGTTATGGAGAATCTCTCTCTTATTTTCTCTCTCTTTCTTAATCACACACACGCGCACACACACATGCACACACACACTATACTACTTTTTGTTGATACCTTTATCTTGTTTTGCTTTTTTCCCCTTCTTCTACTGTTACATGAGTAAATTGATTACCGGCCGAATTATCAAGGTGTGTTAGTCCAACTTTAAGAAATTTAACTTTGTATGATTTCAGCTGGACTAACATATTTACATGCAAATTTAAAGTACAATTTAAGTTGAACTTACACAATGAATACATTTTGAAGCAAATCTAAGTAGGTACATTAGCTGCATAATGCACTATGCTCTAAAACAAATATGGTATCTTATATGATATAATACAATATTACTCCATCAAATCAAATATACCAAAAAATATACCAACATGATAAGATATTTTTTAATGGAAAAGTAACTAGTAAAAATGTAAAAAATACAGTGGAGTAAAAAGTACAATACATCCATCTGAAAGGCCATGAAGAAGAAGAGGTATAAAATGGCAGTAGAAAGCTCATAAAGCTGGGCTTTGCTGATGATTGTCCGGTGGGAGTCATGGCCAAAAATGGGCCTGATCAGTGTGTGCTTGACATTAATTTGCCCAACTTGCTTGAACTGAGAGCCACCACTAAATTCCAAATTAATAAAATATTCCATAACCTCTCTTAGGCTGAGCTTGTTGCCTGTGACAGAAAATTGTGCATAGTTTATAAATAATTTCATAACAATAAATCATAGCGCCTTACTTATTTTTTTCTGTTGGAAGCTATAGCGACTCTGCAGTTCAAGCTTCCCTATCCAGCCTAGAACATATGCATCTTTTTGGGGATTTAGTATAATAAATCCATATTCATAGATCCAATTTTGGTTGTCTTTTTGTCCATACTTTATCCAACATTGTTAGCTTTGACAATAATGGCCATATATTTTTTTTCCCACAAGGCTCTGTGAGAGTCCTTTGACCAATCAGAGGTTCCTGTGTGCCTACTGAGAGGTTACTCCAGGTCACTCAGGTCACTCCAATAAAGTGCAGATCTTGTGATGTGGGTCTCTGTGTCACTGCAGACAGAAATTACTTGGAAGAATGGCATATGTCATGCCAGACAAAAAAAGTTGGAAGAATGTAAATAGTTGGTAAACTACATAGCATATAATGTTGTTGTTTTTGTTTTGTTTTGTTTTTTTACTTTCTGATTCCCAGCATTTAGGAAAGCTGTTCTATTGTTCTGTTTTGCTGTGTGTGTTATTTAAGTTTAAAAAAAAAAAATAAATAAATAAACAGTGAGATTCAATTTTAACTTTGTTTCTCTTTTGTCTTTATGGTCCCGACACTATATTTACATTAACACAAACCTTAACACTGCAGCACAAATATTCTTATAGCCCACGTTGTCCTGAAAACAGTGAGGTTTATAGCTTGACTGTGCATTACAGGGTTGATGTTCAGCTTTATTACACAATAAATCCAGGTGAACTAAAAAGGGTCAAAAGTATCTTAGAGCTGCAGTTAATGGCTTTGCCATCTTTTGATCCAGTACCTTATTAGACCATACACTGATACCGATACACATCTCTCTTAGACTGTCTCATATTTAGTCTTCATTCGAGCATAAACACGTCTTCTATTGACTGGCTGATGACACCTCTTTAGTTTCTCAGAGATTTGTGAGGCAGTTAAAATACTTTGTTCTTGTTTCTTTACAACTGTTGTCAGATTGTTTTTTGCCTCATTTTTTTCTGTTCTCCTTTATTTTTCCTGCCTTCTTATTTTTTCTCTAGCCCAGTGTTCTGTCTTCTCACTGTCAATCTCATGTGCACTGGTATAGAGAATAATACAAGAGGAAGAATGATAAAAAGGAAGTTTGAAGTCATGTCGTACATGTCAGTCATGCCATCTTAATTGATAGATTCACTCTGACTCTCTCTCATACTCACACATATATATATAACACTAATTACTATTCTCTCCCATCACATTAAAGCATCAGGTGGATCAGTGTCTTCAGATAAAAGAAAGGCTGGTGGATAGAGGGCAAAGAGATAGAGAGGAGGATCAGAGGCATGGAGTGTGGGGGTGTGGAGTTCTAAATCTACATAGGTACTGCACTATATAACCTTTATTCTGTCTTCCTTCCTTTATCTGTTACTGAGTTATTT